>NW_012141524.1:2350390-2382490 GCF_000956105.1 Propithecus coquereli
CAGGGATATTCACATTCACATTAATGACAAAAGAGGTCTGTAGGCCATGGATGACCTCTGTTTTAATGTAAACATTTCTCTGTAGTAGGAATTATCGCAGTTTTTTTTTTGCTAGCTCTTGTTACTCCCTTTTTTGGGTTTGAGTAGTTGTTTTGCCCCATCCATCTCGAAAACATGCTCCTGTAACCAATGTGCACTAAAGGTTTGAGTATTTTCAGCTGTTTAGTTCGTAATAATTCAAATAAGCCCTTAAAACTTAATAGATTCCATGGTGTTTTACACGACAGATATAAACTGTAAAGGATGGAATCATCTTAAAAATTGATTTAAAAAAGTATAAATATCTTTAAGCCTTCCTTCACTTTGATTTCCATTGCTCTTTATACTTTTGGGTTTTTTTGTAGTTTTTTTTTTCCTCTCAAAAAGGAGATTACAGATAAACCTGTGGATTCATTTTCCATTTTTTAATCTGAAGTTATGTATTTCAAGAATATTATATCCATCAAACGATTTTATATAAATTGTTTTGGCAATGAACTCTGTATCCATAATATGCAACATGTATTTTAGCAAATAACCCAGTGTACATATGCTCTATGTTCAAAAAGCTAATCAAGGACAATATAGGAATTTTACTTTGCTAATGATAATGATAATAATCTTTTCTATCTTGTGTGACTCTGAATAAAATTTTATTGGGAGGTTAAAGATGAGATAGACCTGGATTTAGTAGGAAGGAACAGTTTGTGGTCTTCATTATGCTATCAAAAAGGTCTTATGCTAATGAAAACCATGTCTACAAACCAAAGTTTTTTTTTTTTCCTTTCTCATCTTCAATGGAATTTCTATATTACCAGCCTGAGGTATTTTACCATCAAGGAACATATTATCGTCATACCATTTGATCATTAATCTCTGCAACTAACTAACCTTGGCTAACTTTTAATGTGACATTTGCCACTACCATCCTAAAAATCCTTCCCAAAAGCTATAAACTGATTTCAGTGTTTCTGTTCTATTTGCATTTAGTTGGCTTCGTGCAAACCTCATCATAGAAATGTTTTCTGTATGGGAAAATCATGTTACATTTACATGAAAAAGGAGAATTTGTCACTTCTTTCAACTCAGCTGATTAGAAAGTACATATGAAGCTATAGGAAAAAAATAAATAAATTGAAGCCAAAGCACTGGCCTAAATTGGTGGACAAATCTGCAGAATACAGATGTCTGCATCAGAAATACAGTGTGCTATCAGTTTTCCTTTCTTCTCCACTCAAATCTGTGGAGTTTCTCTCCACAGTTTTGCTCTACATTCTCTATCCATTATAATATTTTGTGGAAATATTGTACTCTGGGGAGCATTGGTAATTGATGACAATTTTCTATGAGTGTCTTTGGTGATATAATCAAAATATGGGTGCCATGATTTTACCTTTTAGAGGGGTGTTTCTTGCCATCCTTTCTTAAAACTTACCCCTGAAAAGACATAACATTAACCTTTAAGGTGATACTTTATTTCAACAAGGTGTATAGTGTGACTATAAAATGAGAATCAAGCAGCTCAGAAGGCTCAAATCTCCTGAGACCAACCATAAATCAAAGGATTATGGGGTGCGGTTCAGCTAATTCAAAAAGAGGATAATTGTAGAAAACTATCATGCCATTTTACAGGGAATAATCACTAAACTCTTTAACTTGATGTGAGTATAGTCCAAGACACCTATTTTGGTTATTTTTTGGTACTTTACAAACCACTGCAAAACTTAGTGGCTTAAAACAATGACACTGCATTTTGCTCATGAGTCTGCAATTTTGAAGGGTTCATTTGGCGTAGTTTGTCTTTGCTTCACTTCTACACTTTGTGTCAGTGTGGCTCAAGGGTGAGGGCCAGAATCATCTGAAGGCTTGCTCATGTACATGTGTGGGGATTGGATGTTGGTCAGAACACCTACCTGTGGCCTTTCCATGTGGCCCAAGCTTCCTCACAGTATGGAGGCTGGTTTCTCAGGGTGAGACGGAAGAGAGGGAGGAGTGTGTGTGTGTGTGTGTGTGTGTGTGTGTGCGCGTGCGCGCGCGCGCGCGCGTGCGCGGGGGGGCGGTTATATTGCCTATTTATATTAAAATACCTTGCTTTTGGAAGTCAGTACTACTAAGACATTTTATTCCTTGACAGAAAGGCCTGCTCAATTTAAGCTGTAGGGGAAATTGTCTCTGCCTGTGAATGAGAGAGTAGCAAGCCACTGGAAGGACACAGGGAACTGGAAATATTGCTGTGGTCATTTCTGAAAAATACAGTTTGCTGTAACACTTTACCTGATTACCTATACACTTTTACTTCTGGCCTCGGATTAATGGATTCAGCTGTGTGAGGTCAAAGTGTTCAATAGTTAAGTGTAGAAAGTAATGGTTGAAATACTTTCCCATGATTAGTAGACAGCTTCTTCAGTTACATTTTCTTTAGAATTGTATCTTTTTCTGGAGCTCTGTCCTTGTTTATCCTTAGAGGACAGGGTTAACATGGTAAAACCCAGCATTTTATGTGATGCTGCCTATATTGAAAGGTGGTGTGATGTATTGTGGTTGAATCACCAAAATTCAAATTGTAGTTCTGCCACTTTCTAGCTTGTGACAGTGACTTAACCTCTCTGAGTTCACTTATCTACAACGTCAAGGGGATGATCCCTTCCTTAAGGATATGGTTTGTAAAACAGATATTGTATGGAAAGGGAACAGCTCAGTGACTTGGAGGTCCTGGAGTCTCAGCTATTATCATTAGGCAGATTGATGAATATGTGTGATTCAGGCTGTTCAATTTATAATGATTTAGAGTGATAGATTAAGAAACCGATTTAGGATATGTAGATACTTTGAAGCTAGAACAAATGTAGGTGCATGTGAACAAATGTAGGTACATTCTCTATTAGAATAGAGAAAACCTCAAAGGTGTTCTGGAAGAATATGTCTCCATTTTGAAAGATACATTATCTCTTCATAACTACCAGTCAACTATTTACTGAAATGAATATTTCAGTAAAAATAATTATTAAAGATTTATTAAAATAATTAACAGTTAAGATACTTTGCTAAATGCCTTAATACCTTAGTTGTGAATGTTTTTTAGTTGTAAGTGCTAATTTTTTTCTATTTTTATTTTTCTAATTGCAAAAGTGACATATATACATTACAGAAAAGAAGCTGAGGAAACAAATCACCCATGATCCCATTATCCAAAGGCAGACTGTTAATGTTTGATATCTTTTCATTCAGATTTTTTCTTTTAATTTTATAGTTTTCCATAGTCAAGATCATAATGTATAACTTTATAACTTTCCTTTTTTACTTCATTTTATATAATTTATAAATATCATGAAATTTCATTTATCACGTGGATGTATCACAATTTATTAATATTTTTATAATTTTTCTGTTATACATAATATTATGATTAACATATTTGTACATGAATATTTGTTATCCTTATTTTGATCTTTTCCATAGAATATATTCCAAGAAAGAAAATTACTACATCAAATTATGTAAATATTTTTAAGGTCCTTGATTAATGTGTCAAATTGCTTTCCAGAGAGTTTTACCATTTTATATCCCCACTAAAATGAGAACAGCAGCATGGTTATTCATTATTTGTTGACAGTTGATAGTTAAAAGTATCCTTTATAAAATTTGCATTTCTTCCATATTTTTAGATTGAAATTTTCTTTCTAATATTTAGTATTTATTTCATTCATTGTAATTCAAATAGATTTTCTGTATTTTAGAAATACAAATTTTTCATATTACTTTCTGTAGGTTTGGAGAAATTTTATCACCCAATGTATTGTGTTAATCTAAACAGCTTAAAATTTATTTTTGGTATTTCATGCAAAAGAGATACTAGCATCACACTAACCTGTATGGTACAGTTATTATTTTCAAAGGATGGTAGTTCTCATTTTTAGTATGTTAATTTGCATAGTCTTTTACTTATTTTTAGAGCATGTTCTGCATTTAAAATGGATATATATCCATTTTGTTTTTAAAATTATGATTGTCAAACTTCAAATAACTATATCTTGGTTATTATGAAAGGACTTTTTGATAAATAGAATTTATGAAATTCTTCTCTGGCAAATTTTCTAATTTCAGATGAAGTATTTTACTAAGATTTACTCAGATTACATAAAAATTAAGATTCCTTTCTTTTTCCTTTCAAATTTCTTTGTGTTTTAACTTTATAGAAAAGTGCAAAAAAACCACAGAGAATAATAGAATGTAAATATTTCCTAGCCGTGTCAAGTCTGAATCTTCTTGCTTTGTGCATAAATAGGAAAAACCAACTCTTTTTTCTTCTATATTCACATTCAACATGGAATATTTCACCTCTGGTCACCAAAATGTGCCAAAATGTGTGTGGGGCTTTTTCTCACACTAACCAATTGTCTGACACCAGCTGGATGTCCTACAGTTTAACTTAATTGTGACGTTATCTAACTGGAGACAGTGTCAGATCCCACAGGTTAAGGGCTCAGTCCCACTAGATTGTCCTCCACTTCAGATACCAGTCACAACTGGTAGGTTACCTACAACTTATGTCCAGCTTGGCTATAGATCAGAGGTTCCGATCATCGCCTTCTTGGGTTTGATTGATTTTTGTTAGAGTAGCTCACAGAACTCAGGGAAACACTTACCTTTACTGGTTTATTATATTAACAAAGGATATGATAAAGGATACAGATAAACAGCCAAATGAAGAGATACATAGGGCAAGATTTGGAAGGGTCCTGAGAGTGGGATCTCCTATGGAGTTAGGGTGTGTCACTCTGCTGACACATGGATTTGTTCACCAACCCAGAAGCTCTCCAACCCTGTAGTTTCAGGGATTTTTATGGAGGCTTCATTATGTAGGCATGATTGATTATTACCTCAGTCTCTAGCCCCTCTCCCCACCCCAGAGGATGGGGATGGGGTGGAGCTGAAGGTTCCAAGCTTCTAGTCATGGGTTGGTCTTTTTGGTCACCAGCCCCCATCCAGGAGCCCACCAAGAGTTGCCTTATTACAGGAAAAGATGCTCCTGTCACCCACGAAGTTCTAAGGGATTTAGGAGCTCTCTGTGAGGAACCAGGGGCAGAGACCAATATGTATATTTCCTATTATTTCACACCATGTTTCCTCAGTTTTTAATTTTTTATTTCTTAAAGAATGTACAGAGATGAAGATCTCTATGATGCTGATCCCTAATTCCTTTCTCCTTTCCTTATCCTCAGAGGTGACAAGTATTCTGAATTAGGTGTTTACCATGATTGTTTTTATACATTTGTTTAATATATATGTATCAATAATAAAAACTCTATATAAATGCTGTTTATACTTGTCCTTCTGCAACTTGCTCTTTTTTGTCCAATGTTTTATTTTTAGACTTAGCTAGGTTGATAAATGTTGCTATATAGTTCAGTGGTTCTCAGAATGTGGTCCCTGACCAGCAGTCTCAGTATCACTTGGGAACTTGTTAAAAATACAGATTCTCAGGCCAGCACTGGATGCATAATTTGTGCTGCCCAGTACAAAATGAAAATGCTGGGCTCCTTGTTCAAAAATTATTAATAATTTCAAGAAGATGACAGTGGAGCATTAAACCAAGAGCAGGGCCCTTCTAAACTTGATAGCATACCCGTGAACCTAGCTGTGTCTCAGATCTTACTCCTGACCTGGTGAATAGAAACTGTGAGAGTAAGGCCCCATAATCTGTGTTTTAATAAGCCTGCCAGGTAATTCTTTTGAATGTTTAAGATTGAGACCACTGTGTTAGTTCTAGGGATGCCATAACAAAATATCACAGACTAGGCGGCTTAAACAACAAAAATTTATTTTCTCACAGTTCTGGAGGCTGGAAGTTTAAAATCAAGGTGTTGGCAGGTTTGCTTTCTTATGAGACTTCTCTCCTTGGCATGTAGCTGTTCACCTTCTTGCTCATATGGTCCTCATTTGGTATGTGCACAAGCATCCCAGGTTTCTCTCTGTTGTCCAAATTTCCTCTTAGAAGGACATGAGTCAGATTGGATTAGGAAACATCCTAGTGGCTGTCTTTTAACTTAATCAGCTTTTTAAAGGCCCTCTGTCCAAAGATAGTCACTTTCTGAGGTACTGGCAATTAGGGCTTCAACATATGAATTTTGGGGGATGCCATTCAGCCCATTGCACCACTGTTGTAGTTCAGTGATTTTCAGGAGTATAGTATATTCAGTTGTATGATTATACCTCTGTTTATCTTTGTGCTGTTGTTGGACATTTAGGTTATTTTTGATTTTTCCTGCTATAACAAACAATGCTGCCGTGAATAGTCTTGTGTAAGTATTTTGTATACCTTTTGAGTTTCTTTAGCTCTGATGATATGTAATTGGGTGAAATTACTGGATTGTAGCAAATAGAATCTTTAGCTTTAGTCGATATTGCCAAATTGCTCAACAATTTGGAAAAGAATTCTTTACTTCCCTGAAAGTGTAAAGAGAATTCTTGTTTCACTATCTCCCAAGCAACTTTGATATTGTTAGACTTTTAAAAAAATACTCTGATAGGTGTGAATCTCATAGGATTATTTTAATATGCATTTTTCTGCTCACTGTTGTCATTGAGCATCTTTTTTTTTTTTTGAGCATCTTTTGTGTATTTATTGATCACTTAAGGTTTTCTCCTCTGTAAATTATGTGGTCATTTTTTTTTTGCCTATTTTTCTTTTGGGTTGTTTGTCTTTTTCTTATTGATTTGTAGACTTTTTCTCCTAACATCTTCTACTATTATACCATTATTGGTTATGTGCAGGAGAAATACATTTTTCCAGTTTGTAGACTGTCTTTTTTTTCAGTTTGTTTATAAGGTCTTCTTTTATGTAGAAGTTCTAAGTTTTAATGGCAAATTTATCAGTTTATGGTTACTTTTTCTGTTTTTCTTTGTTTTGATATGGTATCATGGTAGACTTCAAGTGACCTGATGTCAATTGAATTAAAACAAACAAAACCAAAACATGTTCTGCCTTTTGTTTAATGGAAGACTGTACTCTATAAGCTGTTAATTTAGCTAGCATGTAATTTTAAATGGTAGCATTTTTGCTTTAGGAAACTGGATTTTCTTTGTGGTCCAGCATGTGTGGTTTGTAACCATATTTTGAGTTAACAACACAAGCTACTATTTCCATATATGGGTGGGTCTGTCATAATGATACTAAATAAATAAGCTTCTTTCTCTGTTAGTAAATAAAAGAAAACAGTGACTCCATCATTGGGTATTGCTGTCTTAGGTTTTCTTAATCTTTCGTAGCTCATTATTATCATCTGGGAATATACTGAATTCCCATTGCTGTTAACTTTTTGTGTTGCTAAGAGTAGTAATGTTTATTGGGAAATATTTATTAATGTTATTTTACTAAAAATTAGGCCCATTTATTATCAAAAGGTAAGGTTTTATACCAGTGTAGGCCAACATTTTCTCTTTGTGCTGAGTTTCTACATTAGTTACATACTTTGTAATTTTTTTCAAATTTTATTCCCTGTCCCCACAAGTTCTTTTTTTTTTATTATTATTATTTCAGAGTATTACAGAGGTACAAATGTTTTGGTTACATAAATTGCTTTTGTACAGTTTGAGTCAAAGTTATAAGTGTGCTCATCACCCAGATAGTGTGCATTGTACCTGTTAGGTGTGAATTTACCCATCCCCTCCTCCCACCTCCCACCTGCTTGATTTCAGATGAGTTTTATTTCCACATGTTCACATAAGTGTTGTTCAGTTAGTTGCAATGTAATGATGAGTACATGTGGTATTTGTTTTTCCATTCTTGTGATACTTCACTTAGAAGAATGGTCTCCATTTCCATCCAGGTTAATACAAGAGGTATTAGTTCGCCATTTTTTTATGGCTGAGTAGTACTCCATGGTGTACATACACTGCATTTTATTAATCCACTCATGTATTGATGGAGGCTTGGGTTGTTTCCACAGATTTGCAATTGTGAATTGTGCTGCTATAAATATTTGGGTGCAGGCATCTTTTTTATAAAATGTCCTTTTTTCCTTTGCCCCATGCCACAACTTCTAACAAATGTATATAACTGTATTATTAATAGTTGTAAATGTCTACTTGACACATTGAAGACCTAGTAATTATCTGGATACAGACTATGTAGTCTCCTCCCTAACCCTAATTCTGCCAACACTTCGGCTATTTTCTGGCTTGTTTCTAATTTGTATCTCCATTTCAAAGCCATGCTATATATCAAGGAGGAGGTAAACACCATCTTGCTAATTATTATTAGTTACTGTTTGGTGGCTCAACTTGGTGGACAAAATTTACCAAAGTTCAAGAAGTTTTAGGATGATATAATTGAAACTAGTGTGGTCTAGTGTTAATATCACCTGGGAGTTTATTAGATTTGCAGATTCTCAGACCCAACCCCAAACCTGGTGAATCAGAATTTCTGAGGGTGGGGCCTAGTAATCTGTTTTAACAAGGCCTTCAGGTCTTGCTTTCTTTAAGTTCTCTAAGTAAAACATGAAGTAGAATTTCTAACAGTGTAGTAGGGTTGATAGAGCAAGTCATAGTGCTTGTCTGTATCTCTTCTTTTCCTTGTGGTAGGGAGATGATGTTAGGGGTGGGCTAAGCTAAAAGAGTGTGAGGAAGGGGGGAGTTCTGATCCTTTCACTCCTCCTGGAAAACATACATTGACCTTCATGTCTTTTCACTCCATGTCTACACTGTACTGCTGAAGTTATATAACCTGTTTGGTGTCCCCAATTTCAAAGTAATATCACTAATTTATTGAATATTTACCTGCATAAAGCCCTTGTTTGGCCTTGTATAGGATAACAGGAAATATGTGTAAGATGTGGTGCCTGCCCACATGCCTGTGTATCAGAGACTTGGGTTCAAATTATGGCACTGAACTTGACTTGAGCCATAATCTTCGGCAGAGTTCTTAATCTCTCTGCCTCTCATGTTCTTCTATCATAAAACGAAGGCAATACCTACTGTGCATTTCTTACTGGGATATTCAGGGGATTAAATGAAATAATGTATATTTTAAACATAATATAAACACTTTAAACATAATAGGCTCTCAGTAAATGGTAGCTGGATGCTATTATCATTATAATCATCATCCAGTTATTTCTGTATTTTGAACATCACACTTGACTCTACAGGGCATACTATATTAATGGTCTAGGTGACAATTTTCAGGAATTGCTTTCCTGGCTCTGTGATGATTCCATCACGGTGGATAATTTAATTAGCCCTTGCCTGCTGAGCACTATGGCTGTGGCATTCAGTAAGAGAAATGTGGTGTAGGAAGAACCAGGGCTTTGGAGTCAGATGGATCGTGACCTGTCATTACTCCAACAGTCACTAGCTTTGCACCTTGGGCAAGTTGCTTAGCTTTTCTTCTTCCATTTTCATCAGTTAAAAGAAGGATAACACACACCTTGAAGGATTATTGTGGGGATTAACATATTGACTGCCACACTAGAAAAAACATTTTTTTTCCTTGGGGCCACAGTGTTTTATTAGGAAAATAGAATAAAGACTTTGAAAGCAAAACGATTCTTTCTAATTTAATGAAAAAATTTGTTATTTTTTCTTGTTTTCTGTTCGTGAGTTATATGCAACTTGAAAAATAGGTCTCATGGCTCCCAAGGTGAAGAGATGTGTGAGTTACATATGCTTCAGGAGGCCCTAGGCTCAAAACTAGCGTGACTTAAAGACAACTCATATGTCACTTAATGTGTTAAATGAGAATATATATAAAACATTTGGCCCATAATAGGCACATAGTGATTTTTGTAACAAATATTACCTTGTTCCTCTTTCCCCCTTCATGCTACAGAATTTTAATGTCTGTCTTATCTGTAACATATGTTGAGTTTTCTTCCTCTTTTTATACTTATAGACTGTGAGGCTAGACCAAGAGGCTAACTGTCTTACTTGTTTCATAACTATTGGAAAAGGAGTAAGTTAACAAAATTAGATTTATGTAAGACTTCATGAGTCCTAGGCGTATATTTATAGATTTTTTTTGGTGTGTTTATGAAAATATTTTTATATTGTGATAAAATATACATAACATGAAATTCACCATTTTGACCATTTTAAAGTGTATATTTCAGTGGCATTAAATACATTCACATTGTTGTGCCACCACAGCTATAACTTTAAGCCTTAGTTTTAGTATAGTATTTGAAAATTTATTTTATGTGTTCTGTTTGCTTGGCCTATATGTTAGAAAAGACTCTTAGTGGCAGACAACAGAAATATTAGAGCTGGTTTAAGCAGAGGGGATTTATAAGGTGTAGTAGTTTATAAGATCTTTGAGGAAGTAAACGGAATAGACTGTAGGCTGAGCTAGGAACAGCTCCTGGAACCACACTATTCAACTGGCTTACTAAGTGAACTGCAGCTGTCTCTGGTCTTAGAACTTAGAATTTGCTCTGCTCAAGTTTGGAAGCTGCTGAATGAGGAGTTTCAGCTTTTGCTGCTGGCCCCAGAAGAATCATCACTCTGTCCGTTACCATTGCTGGATCTGCCTGGGCTTGATTGCTACTTTTCCTTGTTTCCTTTCTTTATGAGTGTTTCTGCTTGGGAAACTTAGAGCACTTGCAGATCCAAAGTTGCAAGGGAGTCTAGCAAAAGTACCCTCTAGCTTTCTAGCCACTCTTGTGTTATATGACATGCTAGAATGGGGTTGAGTGAGTGTAAGAACAAATCTGCTATATCTGCTATAGCTTTCGAAAAGGAAAAGACTAGGAAACATATTGATTTAGCACCTTTGTTCTCTTAAAAGAGATGATAGTTTCAAGAGGGGAAAGTGAAAATGTCAATCCAGCAATGTTGATAGGAGACAAGTTCTATATTTAAGAAAAGAAAAGATTTGATGTGTGAAGCCCAGTTTTTAAAGTATTGTAAAACTCTACATGGATCCTGTGTTTATTTAACTTACAGTGAATAAATTTGGTTTTTTAGAATGTTTTATAACTGTCTTTTTTAACTTCGTGGTTTTGCATTAGGTTGCATGTATATAACATTCTTACTAGCTACCATGTTTGCTAATTTTTGCCAGTCAGAAGAAAAGTATATATTCTTGTTGAATTAATGTCTTAAAACCTAGAGCCATGCAAAAATTTTGCAATGTAAATAATTTGTATTACTTTGAAAACATTTATGGTCAGGGTGTTTGGGTTGTATTGGGATGAAAATAAAGTTAACTGTAACGAATAGTGTCTAATTTGAAGATTATTCCCTATTTTACTATTCTCTAGACCAGTACTGTCCAATAGAAATATAATGCAGACCATGTATATAATTTTAAATGTTGTAGTAGCCACATAGAAACAGTGAAAGTAAACAGGTGAAATCAATTTTAATAGTATATTTTATTTAACCTAATATATCCAAAATATCATTTAAACGTGGCAGTAGCCACATTTCATGTATTCTGTAGTCACATGTGGCTAGTGGGTACTACGTTGAACAGCATAGATCTATATTGTCTGCCTTATTTCACACTAGAACTTTTCTGATTTGAGAAGTACTGAAGTGTAGTGTACACATTTATAAAATATCTTGAGTGTGCCTGCCATATCTTGAGAACACTTTGCTACTTATACTTTTTTATAATAATATGTTTACAAGTCAGTGCTGCTCTTCAAATTACAAGTATTGATGTAATGGCTTGCTATGTTATTTGTGCAAGTTGTACAGCGTTTGAACTATTGGAGTATAGGGGTGTGAAACGTGATACTGAGTTACATCATTACAGGCATGGTTTTGGTGGGAGGTATTAGGCCATGCCAGTGTAGACAATTGCAGTTAATTCTTATGACTTAACTAGTTCTTGATGTTATATCAAGAGCACTGTTTATTACTGTCATTTCCCTAAAGAAGTAGTGTGTAAACTTTGCATAAATAAAAGTTTTTAAAGCACATATAGTATATGTATTTTTATTTACCTATAAACAATGCACATGTATGATTTAATAATATATAAATTATGAAACATAATTAAAAACAAAAAGGGTTAAATAAAAATCAGTATAAATGGAGTTTTAATATTTTTCCGTGTACTCCAGATAATTGCCTTGAGTAGTCACCTTTTTTGGAGACCAGTGCTCTAAATCCTGTGGTGCATTAGCTCTCAAACTTAATTGATCTGGATCCCTTGGGGACTTAAACAATTAAAAAGAACAAGAGAAACAGTGAAAAAATATGTCTTTAGGTATTACTGTAGACATAAACAAAATTTCTGTGTTTGTGTGTATGCGTGTGTGTGTGTGTGTGTGTGTGTTAAATGTGTGGAATCTGTATTTAATTTTTAAAATATGAGAGTACCTGTTATAGTTAGCAAGCATTCTTAGGATTCATGGGAACTGTGTGGAATTATTTACAATATTATATGTGCATTTAGGCTTTCCTGAAGAGAAGGTCTGTAGTTGTTATCAGAGTCTCAGATGGTCTTGTGCCCTGGTAGAATGTTAGTAACAGCCAGTCAAAGGCTAGCATGGATATGTAAGTCAGAGAAGATTGTTGGACTGGTGAGCCCAGGATGAGTTCCTTCAGTATTAAACTTCCCTGCGATCATAGGGCCGTTAGGACTGAGCAGTGGGCAGAGTTTAGAGTGGTGGTGTTAGTGCTGTTTCATACATGAGGGCAGACCAGGGGCAGCCATAACTGGGAACTGACCCGAAGTGGTAACAGGCCAGGGACGTAATTATATTTAGAAGGTCTGACGTATCAGAGGATGCTGAGAGTCTAGTGGACAAAGTCAAAGTCTGAATTAGATGGAGCAGGTATGATGTGAAGTCTAAGTAGGCAGGCCAACGTCATTGACAAGCAAGAAGGCTTAGGCAGAAATAGCACACTAATATTCAAGCAAGGCCTAAAGGAATGGGCCATGGGTTGAATTTTTAGCTCCTCTTCATGCTGAGTTTTCCCATAGAGACTGGGTGTAATGGAAAAAACAAAATTTTTTTCCTTATTCTCACATACCATTCAACACAACTTCTGGCACCAGATTTTCCAGTGAATACCAACCGAATGTCCTATAATTTTATTCAAATTTGACATTACCTACCTGGAGGTAGCATCAGATTTCAGAGCCTAAGGGTTCAGTCCCACAAGACTGCTCCCCCTACCTGCTTCCATTTGTTTCAGATGCCAATCACAAGCCTCAGGTTGTGATCTGTGCTTCTGATTGACTGGCTGTGAATTAGGATTCCCATCACTCTCTCCTTGGGTTCAATTATTTTGCTGGGACGGCTCACAGAACTCGGGAAAACACTGACTTATGTTTACTGGTTTATTATAAAAGATATTATTAAGTATATGGATGAGCTGCCAGAGGGAAGAGATGCATAGGGCAAGGTATGGAGATGCAGAGCTTCCATGCCCTCTCTGAGCACTACCATTTCAGCACCTCCACATGTTTAGCAACCAGAAGCTCCCTGAACCAAACCCTGTCCTTTTGGGTTTTTATGGCAGCTTCATTATGTAGGTGTGGTTGATTGCGTCATTGGTCATTGGTGATCAGCTCAATCAACCTTCAGACTTTCTCCCATCCTGGAAGGTCTAAGGAGTGAGGCTGAAAGTTCCAACCCTTTAATCACAGAGTTGGTTCCCTTGGCAACCAGCCCCCATCCTGAGGCTATCCAGGAGCCCACCAAGAATCACCTCATTAGAACAAAAGATGCTCCTATCATCCAGGAAAGTTCAAGGGATCTGGGATCTGTGTCACATTCTCCCGTCACTCAGGAAATTACAAAGGTGTCAGGAATTCTGTGTCAGGAACTGGGGTCAAAGATCAAATAGAACAAAAGATTCTCCTAGTACCCCAATTGCTTAGGAAGTTATAAGGACTTCAGGAGAGCCCTATGTCAGGAACCGTGGTCAGAGACCAAATACATATCTCTTGTTATATCACAGTATCACACTGGGCCATCATCTGCCTAACAAGAATGTTATGTGAGCCTTTTTGTGTTTGGTGAGGGTCACGAGGTGACCCTCAAATCCCTGCCAACACTAGAATTCTACGATTTCAAATGCAGTAACTCCTCTTCTGACAAATGGGTACATTCCAGTCATTTATGCCCTTCTTATAAGTTCATCCCTGGAGGCATAACTTTATGTTTTAGCACTGGTAGGTGTTCTAGACTTGATCATGAATTACTCCCTAGAACTGCAGTCCCCAACCCCCAGGCCGCGGCCCGGTACCCATCTGTGACCTGTTAGGAAAACGGCCGCGCATCACTGCCCGAGCTCCACTGCCTTGGTCGGTGGAAAAATTGTCTTCCGTGAAACCGGTTCCCTATGCCAAAAAGGTCGGGGACCGCTGCTTTAGACTACTCCTCCAGTCCTTCTCAACTTGTGCTCTTTTACCTGCTCTGCCTGGTGGTGTTAATTGGTGTTTTTGAGTCCTGGGATAATGGTCAGCCTGTCCTATGAAAGATTAGTACTTGAACCAGTAGCCCTGCCTTCTTGTTTTTTCTTTGTTGCCATCACAACTCAAAGGAGACTAGAATACCTGGTGTATGTAAGCTGACTTGATAAACGGAGTCTTGTTCTCTGAGGTTTTGCTAATTGAGGTCATGTTGAAATATCTTATGGAGGGTTCCCCTGGAGAAGTTTTCTAGACAAAATTGAGAAAATTTGTCTTCTTCTAATTGAACGTTTTCCTATGTCAGTACTTATAGGCCTTTTTTTTTTTTTAGCTTTTTGTTAATCATTTAGTGTCAGCATTCATGTTTTATAAGAAAATGTTACATATGATGAAGACATGTGATAAAAGTATTTAAGCTTCCTGAAGTAGAAAGTCAGGTACATAAGTACTAGATTATTTATCAATTTAGTAGGCATGTAAATTTCTAATTGTTACCTTAATGTTCCATTGTTTTTCCTTCCTTTTAGTAACTTTTAGTAATTATTACTAAGAATTCTGGCTGTCATTATTTTCTACTAGTCAGATCTTCAAATTAATCATATTAACAATATAAAAGGATTTACTATTTCTTGAATTTCATACTGTTGTCAGATATCAGAACCTTCTATGTGCCTTTATAGCTAGCATGGGCATTTTAAAGTTTAAAGAATCAAATAGTAAAGTTGTAGTTTTAAAAACAAAACTTTGGAGCAAGTTTTTAATGCTCTAAAATATATTTTAATGCTCTAAAATATACACACACACATACATAATGTAGATTTCCATTTGCCTCAGTCTTAAAATTTGCATTTGTAACAGTTTTGGTGGTATAGTTTGGCTTGTGAAGAACAAAGAGGCCTGATACTCTGTCAGTAAAACTGTCTCATAGGTATGATTCAAACAGTTTTATTAGCAACATATGGGGTATGAAGGAGCCACAGAGGGGAGTGTGGAGTGTGAGGGTGCTGGTATGTCTTTTTTGGCATGTAATTATATCAGTCCTCATGCATAGTGTTATTTGTTGCTGCCTAGGGAATATAGAAAAATAACATCTAATGTAGTGAATAAAAATCGGAATAAATTATAATTGTTGAGTTCATAGGGACTTGTTTGGATGAAAGATATATTTTTCCAAACCTAAATTTTTTTGATATTTTAAATTTTAATCAGTCTTTTAAATTAAAACCCATGTTTTCAATAATTTGAATTTTTGGATCAACTTTACACAGTAGATGCATAACTGAGTTTCATAGATGGGGAAGAAATTTGTTTCTTTTCCCCTATTGTGGCAATATATGGTTCTGTTTAATTTACTAAATATTTATTAATTTTTCTTTGGAGTTATTTGTAGCATTTAAATGATTACAGTATACTGATTACATTACTAGTTGCTACATAGAGAACAATATCGGACACAGCCTGTGGGCTTATGGAGTTTAATTCTATAAAAGCAATCACATGTAGATGATGTTTAAATAGTCAATGGTAGAAATGATAGACACACATGTCAGCAAAGTGTTTACCTCCGGGAAACAGGGAGGGAAATGGGATCTCGGGGGGTATACAGGAGCTTCATTTGTAATTGTAAGTTTTTTTTTAAACTTCTCTTTCAGCTAAGATTTATTGATTGTTAGAGACTTTCAAGCCAGAGATTCAGGTTGAGGCAAAGATAGTAGAATAGTTTGTCTCATTTTCCTTTCCTAAAGTTATTACTTGACTTGCTCAGTACAGTTATCTTAAAGGAGGAGGATAAATTGGTAGCGATTGAGGGAAAAGCCCTGGGAAGGGGTGGTAGTGGGGACATTCTGGAAAGAGCCCTGCAGAAAAAGGTACTGAAATGTTTTTTAAACCTGATTCTAGTTCTTCTTACTACCTTGAGACTTAAGTTAAATATAAGCATTTATATTAGGGTCTACTCCGAAATACATACCTTTTTTGTATAGGTGATTTCTTAGTCTTTATGTAGGAAAGTTACTGGGAGGCAAGATTTCTTTGTTCTAGGTTTACATTTGACTTTAAGACTGTTCTCTGAGAGACCCAAGCCTCTGAAATGGATAATTCTCAAACTGATTAATCCAAAAATGGCTAGTCTGGTTCCTTCTGTATGCTGGTAAAATAATATCGGAAGCCAAGCTGTTCAATATTTAGATTGTAGTGATTAAGAAAGCAGCATGGATTTTATGTTTATTTCTAGAGTGTGAGCAAATAGGGTCACACTTCAAGTGCTTTTCAAATGCTTGTGACTACTGTCATGTTTTATGACATGATGATTTTATCTAACAGCTATTTCCATGGAGTTACTTTATTTGCAGAATAGACCAAACTTCTGCTTAAAAACGTAAAGAAAATCTTTACACTCACCCACCATATGAAAGTCTGGTTGGAAGGTTTCACTATCCTATGGAAAAAAGAAGTATATTTGAGTAGTTTTGTTTTACCAGGAAAAAAATTTAATGTTATGTAATTGGTGGGAGTGATTTTAGACATAGAAGAGGAGAAAATATTTGAGTACTTGTGATCTTTACTTAGAGAAAGTGAACTCTGCTAAAGGAAATATAAGTAAATAGTAGTAATCTTAAATGTATTTAAACCTATTTTGCCTACCAGATCTTTAAAAGAGTAGCTGAGAGGTATATTTTGTCCGATTTGAATTTAACTGCTATTATCTTTTCTTGGGTAGACTATCTTATAAGCAAGGTAAAAGTCCTAGCTGACTGGATAATCAAGATTTAACTATATTGACGTTCACAACTAAGTGTGTCCATTAAAATGTAATAATTGAAATAATCAAGTGGTATTATAATATTAAAAAATCTGTCAAGAGAGTGACATAACAGACACTGGAGGCTCAGGGTGGAGGGTGTGGGGGGGTGAGGGTTGAAAAATTACCTATTGGGTACAATGTACAATATTCAGGTGATGGATATACTAAAAGCCCTGATTTCACCTCTATACAATTCATCCATATAACAAAAAACCACTTGTACCTCCTAAATCTATTGAAATAAAAAAAAAATTATTAAACATGATGATAGTGTATGGATTTATTAAAATAATCCATCTGTACTGTAAAATAATGATTATTACCTACATATTTGTGAAGCTCTGTGTGTATATGTATAGTTATAATCCTTCACAAATGTAATTATTTATATTTTCTTATATATGCTGTTTCATTTTTATCATTATCACAGTTTTGGAAGTAGGTGGGATAGGCGAGATTTTTCTTTACTAAATCGAGAAATTGAGTAGCATAGTGATTAAGTTGTTTATCTATGGGTAGGGATGGATTAAAACCAGGGATCCTGACTTCTAGTTTAGTGCTCTTTCCTTCGCTCTTTCCTTTAATCAGCATCAGGGAAATCTGAATTTTTCTGGCCCATGGTATTTTTTCTTTGGTCATTTTGTTTTGGAGTGTTTCATTAGAACTCCTTCCATTTCTTGGAAAGTGAAAAGGAGCCAACTCTATATAACCAGTCTCTAGTAATTGGTACTTTTGATCATAGATTTGGGGGGGTGAGAAGAATAAAACTTGACTTAAATGACACTTTTGGATTATATCTATATTTATTTATTAACTTGGTGTAACATTTTACTTTTCCAAAAAAAAAAAGTTAAGAATTAACTCGGTATCACCCACACTTGTGAAATTAGGGCAAAAGTCTTGGCAATTGAGGTACAAGCAGAACTTGTTTCCCTCCTTCTCTTCCCTTTTGAAGAACTGCCTCAAGCTAGACCCTGCGAGCCTTAAGATTCCTGGGGAAGTTTTAATCAGCTTCTCCCATTATGATTTTAGAATTATTTTTATTTTAAAATGATCTTTGGGGAATATATTTTACTTTTAAATGGAATTAAAAGTAACTGTACTTATTTAAATCAAGTATCAGTTATCATATGGTATAAAGGGAACCACACAAAAACATTTATGTATCTTACCTAGATATACCTAGGCATTAAGATATGAAAATTTGGGGCCATTAGAAAGGAATGTTTACTCATTAAATATAGCATAGTAAAGTTATTTAAATACTCTTTTTAGTAATATGTAATTCATTCATTCACATGAAGGATACTATGACTTTCCTGTATATCTTAGTCAGTTCAGGCTTCTATAACAAATACACCATTGACTAGGTAGTTTAAACAAGTGTTTATTTACCGTAGTTCTGGAGGCTGCGCAAGGTCAAGGTGTTAGCAGATCCTGTGTCTGGTGAGGGCCTGCTTCCTGGCTTGCAGACAGCCACCTTCTCGTATTCTCACGTAGCAGGGAGCATAGAGGAAACAAATTCTTTTGAGCCTCTTTTAGAAGGGCACTAATCCCATTCCTGAGGGCTTCTCCTCAGGACCTAATACCTCCGAACAGCTCTACCTTCAAATAGCATCACATTGAGGATTAGGCTTTAATATATGAATTTTGAGGGATACAAATGTAATTATTCAAATGCCTTATTTAGAGCATGTGAATTAATTATAATCAAAAGTTTAGCTCACTGTTAGGGCTAACCCACTACTTTCTCTCTCTCTCTTTCTCTCTCTCTCTTTCTCTTTTGTCTTTCAGTTGCAGCAAAATTTTACTTCTTGTGTTTTACTGCTTATATATATATCTTTTGGGAGATTTTGAAAAACCAAAGTCCTGTTTCTCCTGTGGAAGTGTTAAAAATCCTAAGAAGCTTTCTCGAGATAAAGTTTGTCCCCTTTAATTATTAAATGTGCTTTTCTCTTATCTGTGACTTTCACCTTCAGTTTACTGGCAACTGCTTTTTCATGTTAGGATCGTAGAATTATGATTGACTCTTTGCAGTCTGGCTTTGGTCCCACCTCTGTACTGGAACTGCGCTCTCGAAGGTCACTGGTGACCACATTCTAGCCAAATGTAGAGGGTTTTTTCCTCAGTTCTCTGTCTCCTTGACATGCGAATGCCACATGACCTTGGCTTTTCAGTTATATGAGCACTTTCCTTTTGGTTTTTGCTTTGAACTTTCTGCTGCCCACTCTTCTTCCTGTGATACCTGCCTCCTAGGTGTTAGGGTGAGTTTTGTCCTTTTCCTTTGCTTTGCATTTACGTACTGCACTTTCAATCTTGTAACTTTATTTCTTCTTGCTTTGCATTTTTGTCATAGATAAATTATAATTTCTCTTAACTCTCACCCTGATGGATATTGCTGGTGATTTTCAGAGCTCAATTTCACATCATTGCCTATCACCTAAACTCTAGTCCTGCACTTTCATCTCAGAAGGGACCCCCAAATCATCTCCTTCAGACTCTTTTCTCCCTTGTATTCTGAGTTTCTTTTAAAGAAGCATTCTCTTAATGCCTCAACATTTTAAACTTCATGTCCCTTACCTCCCAGTATCTCTAATGTCCTTGAATCTTTCTTGAAAATGTTTTTTAAAATTGTCCCATGTTCTTTGTTCCTTTCTCTTCCCCAGAGTACTTTATAGTTTGTGAAACACTTTCAAATGTACTTCTTTTCTATTTACAATAACCAGCACAATAAATTTGTGAAATAGGAGGAGTAGACTTTATTATCCCCACCTGCAGGTGAGGAAATACGTACTGAAAGAAGTGACTTGCCTGAGGTATCATTGCTGGTTAAGGGAAGAGCCATCACTAAAGCCAAGGTAATGTGATTTTAAGATTATACCTGTGCCCAAAGGAAGTGACTAGTATAATTTCCTATTAAAAGATCTTTCAACTTCTGGTCTTCTCCTTTAATTCACTTTACTTACATTGCTAGGTTAATGATCATAAAACCAATCACAGTAGCAGCTACTATAGATTGGTACAATGTCTCAGTGATTATTCTAGATATCATTTTTCGTCCTCAAAACTATCATGCAGGGTAGATATTGTTATATCTATAGATAAGGAAAATTTTATATATAAGGACATTGAGGGTTACAGGAGTGAAATAACTTGCTAGTCATTAAGTGTGATGGGGTGGGGATTTAAACCCTGGCTCCCAAGCTCTGGTTTTTTTTTTTACAACCACATTTTGTCATTTATCCAATTCTTGATGTTACTTCTCTTTCTAAGATCTTACTGTGGCTTTCTTTTGCCTACTTAACCCCATTTACACCTCATCATCAACCTTTCAGGACCCTCAATAATTTGTTCATAAGTCTCCTTTCCATCATTTTCTCCGGTAAGCCTCCTCAGGGAATTCTCTGCTCTTGACCTTGTTCTCCTCTCACACAGACTTTATCTAGTCCTACTTTCTCACCTTCTTCACTCATGCTATTTTCTCTTTTTATAGAATTATTTTACCTCAACTTCTTTACTGATTCCTAGTCAGCTCTTCTCTGTCTCTTCATTCTAACAGTTCTTGAGCACTTAGAGCATACAGAGTGCTGTCTTGATAAGAGCTGTGAGTACAGAAAAGTGCATGGGCCCCGTTGGCTGGCGAGGTGAGCAGTTAAGGGGAGGAGTCAGACTGGATTCCCCACTCTGAGAGCACTGGCGGAGGGAGGTGTGCATGGGTTGCTATGGCAGCACTCAGGAGGATGTGATTCATTTTACCTGAGTGATTGGGGAAGATGTGACAGAAGAACTGACATTTGAGCTATAGCCTTAAAGGAGGAGGAGATCTCTAGGTGGAAAAGGGGTGGGGGAAGGGCATTCTGGAAAGAGGAAATACTGTGTGAATAGAGGAATGAAGTCACAGATACGTATGCTGTATTTTGTGGTGCGAATGTTAAAGGCATTTGTTGCAGGGCTATGCAAAGCAGTTTGTTGCTGCCAATGGGCCTCAAGTGACTGGCCTTCCCTTGGTTGAGTCATCCCAGTCCAGGGTCTCCTTTTGACCTTACACTTA
Organism: Propithecus coquereli; assembly: GCF_000956105.1. Lineage (NCBI taxonomy): Eukaryota > Metazoa > Chordata > Mammalia > Primates > Indriidae > Propithecus > Propithecus coquereli. Next base: position 2,371,655 of record NW_012141524.1, read on the forward strand.
TAGATACCTGATTTGCTTGGTCCACTGGGAGCAAGTGTCTTTCAGGAATGGGCTTACGTTAACCATGCTCTTAGAAACTGATATAGGGTATCTGTATATCTATATATAAGTTTGTGTTGGTCAGTTTATTAATTTCCAATGAGAAATACAACTGTCAAGCAGATCGGATTCTTGACTTGGCAGATCAGTATATTGCCTCCCTGTAGACAGGCCTCTTGGGAAATCAAGTTATCAATATGTAAGTCAATTGATTGAGAAATATAGCTGTCAGGTTGACCCAACATTTCTGACCAGTACGCTCTCTCCCCTCTGGCAAGATACATGGGAAGCCACATTGACAGAAGACCACCTGTTGAGCATGGAAAGAGAAATGTCCACGGAGGGACATTTGTTTGAAGAGATATCTCTCACCTGAGTTAGCTTGAGGCCATCTTACCCACTACAGGAATAGCTTTGCCAAGGAAACCATATTATGTGAATCAACTCAGCCAAGACTTCCTCTCCCATAGTAGCTTAGCTTGATCTTGTCAACATTTGTCTTCTCAGATTCCTTTAGCCCCCTTGTCCCCACTTTCCCATACCTTCTGATGGATGCATTCTCCCTTTAGATATGTTGAGATATTCTGTCAAGTTATAGGGAAGTCTTAAGAGCTAGGCAGGGAGATTTTCGTATCTCTGTTTTGATCCATTTTGTTTTGTTTTAAGTCACATTCCTTATTTTCAGTCACTTGGGACCAAAATTAGAGCATGGTAAATAGCCCCCTGAAGCCAAGAGTGTCAGATTTGTTCATGGTGGGATGTGGGAAATAAGCCTAGAAAGGAAAGTTGGGACTGGATTATGAAGTGTCTTGGATGCCATACTAAGGAGTTTGAATTTCAAAGTACTCTCAGTTCAGTTCTACTCTCCTCTCTAAATTCTTTTTTTCCATTGGTAAGGTCTTCTTTTCAGCTTTTTAATTTTGTTATTATCTGTATCCTACTATAGAGCATATGATATTGGTTCTCAAGGGACCCTTAAGAGATCATATAATTTAGCCCCTTTGTGGTTTTTTTTAAATTTTAAAAAATTATTTATAGAGATGGGGTCTTGCTGTGTTACCCAGGCTGGTCTTGAACTCTTGCCCTCAAGCGATCCACTTGCCTTGGCCTCCAAAAGTGCTGGGATTACAAGTGTGATCCACTGTGCCCAGCTGCCTTTGTGTTTTGACAAATAAATATTAGGTGTTGTTATCTTCATTTTAAATATGAGGTACAGGAGACTTGAGACCTGCAGTTCTGCTTCTGACTCTAATCTTGCTTCTTAGTTCAGACTATTTCCACATCTTCCTATCTTATCCCCCAGTTGTTTTGGACAAGGTACTACTTTTTATTTTATTACATAATGTTTCTTTTTCATATTATTATATGATGTTTCTATCATGGTGCTTATGTTGTATACATGAATAGCTCTCTTATTTATTAATTGTCATATATCTGTCTCTTTTCTCTCTAGGCAGCTTGCCAGTTCTTTATATTTAGGCAGACCTTGTACTTATTCCTTTTGCTTCTTATAATACCTAGTCCAGCTGAATGTCAAGCAATACTTAGACAATAGAATACCATTTTAAAGCCAGAAGATATCTTATCCAGTACTTATCCAGTACTCTCATTTTCTAGAAGAGGAAACCCAGATCCAGTTCAGCTATAATTTGCTGTAGAGCACGTGACTAGTAGACCATGACCAGGCCCCAGATATAGTGATGCCAGGTCCAGACACTTTGCACTATACTACACCTGTCCCCCATTCAGCTGAGTGATATATTCTGTAGGGATGAAAGGGACCTTCAAAAGTCACCTATATCAAGGTACAGTATCCAAAACCACTATATTAAAATTTAAATTGACAGCATTTCTTGTTAGTGCTAGAAAGAGTACAGATTTGAATGTCTTGGAATGGATCTTTTATGTTAGGTAAAAAGTGGAGTCAAAGAGGGACATAGGGAAGGGAGCTCATATATTGAAAACTTGCTGTGTTCATACCAATCAATGGACAGGTGCTTTACATGTGTCACCTCAGCTATTTCTTGTGACAGTCCTGTGAACTGACTGTAGTTAAACACATTTCATTGATGAGGAAATTGAGGCTCACAAAGGTGAAGCAATCTTGCAACTAGAACTGGAAGATGTGGGTTGTGAGCCTAGGTCTACAGGACTACTAAGACCATGCTTTTTCAATTATGCTTCATTGTTACAGCTCTTGACAAAAGCCCTTAAGAACAGTAACTCTAATAGTGGCTACCACACTGGCCTTCGTGATGAGGGGCAGTCTAGCAGCTATGTCCCATTGTCTGTGGCAGTGGTGGTAAATGTTGGTGCCCAAACTGGGTGGCAGTGTCTGACTCACTAAATAATCTCTCATTTTCTAACCATGGTTCATGGCTCATTTTTGTGACCTTTTATATATGTATCTTGTGTCATTGTTGCCATTTCCATTCTGTGGGAGAACAGTACCATGTTATTAGCCCACAAGTCTCATTCTTGCCTCTACCTACAATCTCATTTTCCATCTAGTTAATGCTCCTTCTTTGTTCTCTTTCTTCCTCCTCCCTTTACTCTTAGTGTGGAGAGAAAATTGGATATGCTTGTATCAGAGGTTCTCGAATGGGTCAGCTTCATTCCCCCGCCCCCCCCAAATTCTTCTATGTTGGTATGAAGAATCATGGGGCAAAAAAATAAAAAGAAGGTGATGCATAATCACATTGTTACCCAGCAAAACACATTTCGAAAATGGCAAGATATATGCAATTAATTACTTATATAAAGTTCAGCATTTATATTTATAAAATCTGTGTTTTGGTGCTAAATGCACTTACTTCAAGTTTCAAAGAATGATTTAAAAATACTTTTGAATCATCTCCGTAAGAGCTTTCAACACTGTGTAAATAGTGCACTTTTTAGCATTTCCTGTTGCATACCTGCAGTTTGCATCATCTTTGAGAATGTTTGCCACTTTTTTTTTGCAAAGCACATGTGGAGACTTAGCTAACAAATGTCATTATGTATGTGGGTTTCAAAAAGCAACTGGGGGAAATTATATTTAACCTTTTCAAAGAGTTGTTATCTGGGCTTTCCCCCATTTCAGAGCAAAAACACATGCAAACCAAGGATGTGTATTGATGTACATTTTTTGGAAAAAAATCTCTTTTTAGGTTTTTCAAGTGAGTGTTTTTGTTTAAATATCTCTTCTCTCCCTGAAATTTAGAGTGTTTCTGGTAAATAGTTTACTGTAATCTGATGATTTTCATCACTTTGTTCATTCAGTTAAATTCTTAGGGATTGTTTTTTAAAAAGAACAACACGGTTATGAGATGAGGAATTAGAGCTGTGGCATTTGATTAAATGTGTTCATAGGGAAAAATATGCTTAGAAGGCATTAGAATTTCCCCCTTATGCCAAAAAGTCCATTAGACTGGTAGGCTATGCAGAGGGAGGTAACTCAAGGGAATATCCTGAGGTGGAAGATAATTGAATAACAAGAAAACAGAGTGAGAGAGAATAGTTTTTCCTAGAATGGGAAGTATGGTCCCTTTTCTAAGTAGAAGGGCTCAAACCCTATACCCGTATGATGAGGTGCCATTTTTATGTATTCAGATTTTTCTTTTTATTTAATTAGAGGTTGGAATAAGATGACCCTGTTTAACAAAACTCCCACATCTACTGTATTGCAAAAAAAATTATCCTATCCACTAAGTATGAATTAAATATTTAAATTTTGTTAGTATTTCTGTTGTATTTATTCTTTCAGGTTTTCCATTTCATAAGATCAATTATATTAGATCAAAAGTTACTTTTTTATGTTTATAATTATCTAGTACAGACTTCCTCTAATTAAGTATTTGATGGTACTCATGTAAGATGTTTAAGGCTGGGTGCAGTGGCTCATGCCTGTAATCCTAGCACTTTGGGAGTCAATGCCGGAGGATCACTTGAGGCCAGGAGTTGGAGACCAGCCTGAGCAAGAGCGAGACCCCATCTCTAGAAAAAAATAGAAAAATTAGATAGGCATGGTGTTGTGTGCCTATAGTCCCAGCTACTGGGGAGGCTGAGGCAGGAGGATTACTTGAACCCAGGAGTTTGAGCTTGCAGTGAGCTATGATGAGGCCACTGCACTCTAGCCTGGGCAACAGAGCGAGACTCTGTCTCAAAAAAAAAAAAAAACCACCAAAAAACAAGTTTAAGACAGTTCAATGCCTGTTTTATTTCATCTGTATGGTGATCTAGTGGGTACTAGTTACTGGTTGAATAAAGGAGTGAATGAATGAATAAGGACAGAAGTATGTGGGGGCATATGTGATTTGCTGTTCTGAGTCAGATTAGTGATTTCAGTGATCTTGCCCTTAAAATCTTGCCCTTGTTCTTAAAATACAGATTTGCATTAAATGATTATGTACTCACTATAAAAATTACAAGCAATAAGAAAAGGATGAAAAATTTAAAAAACCCACAAATTCTACACATAAATAATCATTATCATTTGGAATATCACTTCAGACATATTTTCTTTCTCCACACCCACATGTATCCACACACATTCATATATTCATATTTATAGGTGGAGAAATAAGAAACGAAAATGATAAGGACACAAGTATCCTACATACTATTTTTGTTTAAATAAAAGTAATATTACTTGATTTTAACAGAAGTAAAAGAAATTAAAGTGATAAAGGAATTATAGTAATTAAATAAGTGATTCTTTACAATAAGAAATTCCTGTTTTCACTAAAATTGAAAGAAAAATTATGAAAAAAATTAAGAGATCAGGATCATTATATTTTAAAAATCAACTATATGTTATCATATCAACTTATTTCCTGCTGTGAAAAGTAAGAAATTAGCAGATTTCCTTTTTCCCACCTCCTGATTTTTATTAGTGGTATTAAATTTGTATCTTGTCAAGCTGTGCAACATTTGCATTCTATTTTATAATTAATTTTCACTGTTATTTAGTCTTAGTTTTATACTTAAAAGCATTCAGTGCTTACTACCTACTCTTTTATCATGGCAAACTGTCCTGAGAGGTAGTCCCTGAGAAAATTCTATTCTGGGAGACCAATGCCCCCAAACAAGCAGCACATTTTTTTTGAAGAATAAATTTCTTTGCCCAGTAGACTAAGACACTGAATCTTGTAGAGTAAAATCAAGTTGACCTATACAATTTGATTATAAAATAACAGTTTGTGTTTTAGTTTAAGTGTAATCCTTCAAATGTAAGAATAGTATTTCCTTTTAGTTGTCTGTTTGAAAAAAGATTGTGGATTATTTGTGCCTGCGCAGCAAAACTCTGGAATGCCTGATCACTTTCAAAGAGAGTCAGTACTAAATCCATTTGGCTTCATAAAAGCAAAGGTCCAGTGGCCATTTCCCAGGACATTCAGAGGCTATCAGAAATGCCACTTGTGGAGTACCTGCTGCACCCACTGACTGCCAGCCTGTTTTGGGAAGAACAGAACAGGAAGAACCCGTTTCTTTTTGGTGCCTGTAGGCTGTAGGAACAATTCTCTCCAGTTATCTCTTATTAGAATATAATGTACCGTTATTCTTCTTTTCTTTGCACTTGATAATGGGAGGTGGCTTTAAAGCAGGCTTTTTAATTGTACCCTGTAAATATGGCTTCTTTTTGTAAAAGAAAGGAGGACAAAGGGCCTGCTCTGTGTCCATGCTGCAAAAATAAATTTAGTCCTTATTTATACCATCACATGTCTCCATGTCTTCATGTTTTAATTCTTTATTTTGATTCATTTCCTGGCTGACTGAAATTGATTATCAGATATTTCAATTTTTTTTGGTGATTTCTATATATATTTATATAATCAAACTATATGTGTATATACTTTTTTTTTCCAAGAAGAGCTCATGAATGTTGTATTTCTTGAGTAATTGAATGCTTGAAAGTGTTTGTAGGTTGCTTTTAAGCTGTATGGCCAATTTGGCTGGGAATCACACAATTGGATTTCATATCTTTCCCATAGAACTCTGAAGACATTGCCCTACCATCTCCAGATAATGAGACTGATGCTATAGAAAAGTCTAAGACCGGGGTTAATTTTCCTACCCGGATACCTAATAAATTCATATTTATGTTTTATCTCTCTTCAGTTCTATTGACAAGAATATGTTTTAGTGTTAATTGCTTTGAATCCAGTTTTTTTCTGGAACATTTTCTTTTTTAAGTATTTCCTTTCTTTCTCCCCCTCCCCAAAAAGTCTTCTTTTATTATATCTCTTCCTTTTTTCCCTGTTCTCTATTTTTTTTTGCCAGAATGTCAAGTATGTATTAGCTGGATCTCTTTTAACTTCAATATTTATCATCTCATCTCTTATATGTCTCTTTTTTTCCATTTCATTTTGTGTCATTTTTTTCATGCCTGTCCCATCTTTCCCTTACTGTTTCAGTATTGAATGTTCCGGGTTTTCTTTTAATTGTTGTCGTTTTTGCTTCATTGGTGGCTTTAATCTGTATGATATTTTTTTTCAATCTCCAGCTTTCCCCTTTGCCTGCCAATTTGCTTTTTCATCTCCTTTGCTTGTTTTATATTTTCTTAGATATTTCATAATTTTCTTTGAGCCCTTTTGTTGGGTCAGCAGTTGTCTATTCTTGGTTCTTGGTGTGCTCTTGGCCGAAGAATGACCAGACACACCAAGGCAAGGCAAGTGCGAAAGAAAGTTTATTGAGGAAGGACAAGATAGGTTTACAGAGCAAGAGCAAGATACAGATTTATAGAGCAAGAGCAAGATACATACATTTGCCACAGACAATGAACAGGCCCAACAAGAGGGGCCCTAGTTATGGTCTGAGGTCCTGTTTTATACTGTCCAGATTGGGCCCCCCTCCTGGTTCAGATGTCACCATCGAACCACTTTGATGGACAGTTAATTACATGATTATTAGACTTAGGATACTCTAGGTCACTTTCTAGATCTGTACCTGGGCTGCCTGGCCTGGGGGCTGGGGAATTCCCTGCTTTCTTTTGCAGATTGACGGGTGCATGGGATAGGATCAAGGTGGGGCAATACCAAGAATGGCACCCGCCCTTATCCTTCTTCCCCAGCTGGGGCAATTGCTGGAGGCAGCACCAAGGTGAGGTGCCCGCCTTGCCTTTGTCCCTAGGATGGCCTGAGGTCCCTCACTATGTACCTAACACTTTTAGTTTGAAGTAGCTCACAGTCTTTATAATTTTTTTTTTAGACTGTGGAAAGTTATTTGTATGAGTTCTTACTTCATCTTCTGTGACAGTTTCTTTTCTTAATCTACTATTTGCCTGTATCTCTCCACCCTAGTCCTTGGTAGTTCTATATAAGTTCTTTGCTGATTCCTTTCTGGTTGTTACTCATTTCTGAATGGGTTCAATTTCATCAAGAACAGATATTGCCTGAAAAAAGTGTGAAGTCAGATCCATTTATTAGGTAGTGAGGAGAGGTGCTAAATGGCATTATTTTGTACTTCCATTTGGGTTTGTTACCTCAGATATCAAGATATTTCTTTTTTCCTGGGGACATGTCTCACCTCAGTTTGCAGTGCTGTGAAGGTCACTGTGACTTTGAGGCCTGTGAGTCATCAGGGTCTGTGTAGTAGGCAGTCTGGTGGTAGCTGCTTCCCCTTTCTTTGACCCCATTTGGCAGTCACTCTGAGCTGGGAAGCGAGGTCATTGACAGTAAAAATGTCCTGTTGGTTTTTCCTCTGTCCTTCTGTGGTATAGATACATTTTCTGGAGAAACCTTTCTTATTCTCCCGTAGGTAGAGCCTAAATATAGCTCCAATCAGAGTTTCTTGGAATGGGCTTTAACTGTTCCAATTTTAGGGAAATCTTTATTCTGCCTGAGATCTGAGGGGTGTGGTTTTGCCGTCAGCATTACTCCTCATTTTGATTCCAGATATCACATAATTTGGTGGATTTTTTTTTTTTTTTTATAGTTTGTGGTTTGTGGTTGTGGCTGTGTCTTTGTTTCATTGATGATGAAGTATTCATATTTTTTGTTCTTTTAGTTTTTTTTCAGTTTGTTTCTGGAGCAGACACTGGGGTAACGGTGTCTTCATCTTTTTTTTTTTCCTAGTTTATTTGCTGTCTATGTGCTCTTAAGAAGTTAGTGGTAAAAGATCCTGATGTTAGAGTTTAATTTTTGTCTTTGAAACCAGATGTCTAAATTATACTTGGTCAATGCTTAATGTTGTATTTAAAAATTGGCAATTCCTTAATAGTTTTTTGTATTGGGAGGCCTTTAATCATGCATTTTTTAACATATTAGGAGAGGAAAAACAATAAATGTCAAGAGAGTGAATGAAGAAGTCAATTATATATAATATGGTAAAACCCTAGAGTCAATACATATTGGGGAACGTTAGCTGCTTGGTGCATAAGTTTCTTTATTGACATTGGGAACATAATCTTTTGAAACCATCACTGTAAAAGTGGAGCTGTCATTGTAAAACTTAAGATTTTGACAATAAGAATTGCTTCTCAACCTGGGAAGCTTGTTGAATTTCTCATAAAAACATATACTATTAACTTCTTCTGGAGAAAGATATTTTTTAAAGGATCTGTCATGTTTTAAAGAAAAGGTGGATACTTTTGGTTATATGAACAGGAGAACCATTGCGTTAGATTTCCACATTAAATTGTACATACAAAATCTGGACTTTATTTTGGAAAGACCATGTCTTATTAATTAAAAAATAATTAATAGACTTTAATTTTTCAGAGCGGTTTTAGGTTCACAGCAAAATTGAGTGGAAAGTAGAGTGCCCCCCCATCCAACCTCCCTCACCATCTACTCCCCTATCCCCCGCAGAGTAGTGTGTTTGTTACAGTTGATAAACCTACATTTACATTTCATTATTAACCAAAGCTCTTCAATTAAAGTTCACTCTGTGTTGCACATTCTATGGATTTTACAGTATCATACAGAATAGTTTCACTGCTCTAAAAATCCTCTCTGCTTTACCTATTCATCCCTACCTTTCTCCCTTCCCCAGAACCTCTGGCAACCACTGATCCTTTTATTCTCTCCATGGTTTTGCCTTTTCTAGAATGTTATATAGTTGAAGTCTTACAACTTTTACAGTCTTTTCATATTAGCTTCTTTCATTTAGCAATATGTATTCCTCCATGTTTTTTTGTGGCTTTATAGCTCATTTCTTTTTAGCACTAAATAATATTCCATTGTGTGGATGTACTACAGTTTGTTGATCCATTCACTTTTTGAAGGACACTTTGGCTACTTCCAAGATTTGGCAGTTCTAAATAAAGCTACTGTAAACATTTGTGTGCAGGTATTTGTGTGGACATAAATTTTCAACTAATTTGGATAAATAATAAGGAGCACAGTTGCTGGATTGTATGTTAAGAGTATGTTTAATTTTGTAAAAAGCTGCAAAACTGTCTTCCAAAGTGGCTTTACCATTTTGTAGTTCTACTAAAAATGAATGAGAGTTCCTCTTGTTCCACATCTTCTTCAGTATTTGGTGGCAGTGTTTTGGGTTTTAGCTATTCTAATAAGTATGTAATGTATCTCGTTGTTTCAATTTGCAATTCCCTACTGGCATATGATGGTTGAGCATCTTTTCATAAGTTTATTTGTCATCTGTATATCATCTTTGGTGAAGTGTCTGTTCAGTTTTCTGTCCATTTTTTAATTGGTTGTTTGTTTCCTTATTGTTGAGTTTTAAGAGTTGTTTATATATTTTGACTAACAGTCCCTTACACAGTGGCCCCCAACCTTTTTGGCACCAGGCACCGGTTTCATGGAAGACAATTTTTCCACAGACCCGGGTCGGGGGTTTGTGGGGGATGGCTTTGGGATGATTCAAGCGCATTACATTTATTGCGCAGTTAAACCTCTCTGTTAATGATAATCTGTATTTGCAGCCGCTCCCTAGCGCTATCATCACCGTCTCAGCTCTACCTCAGATATTCAGGCATTAGATTCTCATAAGGACCACGCAACCTAGATCCCTTGCATGCAGAGTTTACAGTAGGGTTCAAGCTCCTATGAGAATCTAATGTGGCTGCTGATCTGACAGGAGGCGGAGCTTATGAGGTGATGTGAGTGATGGGGAGTGGCTGTAAATACAGATGAAACTTCTCTCCCTAGCCCACCACTCACCTCCTGCTGTGCAGCCCGGTTCCTAATAGGCCATGGACCCTTACCAGTCCACATGGCCCCAGGGATTGGGGACTGCAGCTTTACCAGACATATTTTTTGCAAATATTTTCTCCTAGACTGTGACTTGTCTTCTTATTCTCTTGAGAATGTCTTTCAAACAGCAGAAGTTTTCAATTTTAGTGAAGTCCAACTTAACAATTTCTTTTTCATGGATCATGCCTTTGGTTTTATATCTGAAAAATCACTGCCAAACCCAGGATCATCTACATCTCTTGTATGTTCTCTTCTAGGAGGTTGTAGTTTTGCATTTTACATTTAGGTTTATGATCTGTTATGAGTTAATTTTTGTAAAAACGTAAGATCTGCATCTAGATTCATTTTTTCTGTGTGTGGATGTCTATAGTTATTCCATCATCATTTATTAAAAAGACTGTCCTTTCTTCATTGTATTGCCTTTGCTCCTTTGTCAAAGATCAGTTAACTATATTTGTGTGGGTCTATTTCTGGGCTCTCTGTTCTGTTCCACTGATCTATTTGTCTGTTCTTTTACCAATACCATACTGTCTTGATTACTGTATTTTTAAAATAACAATTAGTAAACTATTTAAATGTTTTTTACAATTTGAGAAGCACATTATCTTAAACCAATTTCTGTTATTTAGTTTGAGCTAATATAATATGTTATTTTAAAAAT
>NW_012141524.1:2382806-2478165 GCF_000956105.1 Propithecus coquereli
TGCTTTGCTGTGCTTAATAAATATATGGCATTTTTTTTTTTTTTTTTTTTTGCTTTAAAGACTAATTCAGGAAAAAGACTAACCAGTACTATAAAGTAACGTGTGGTAAGTACAATGTGGGTGTCAGTGTGTTGAGCTCAGTAAGAGGTATGATTGGTGACCGTAAGCTAATGCTTTCACACAGCTACTTTTTACTCATGGTTATCTTTAACCTGTGTCAAAAGCATAATACTTACATAAAAGTATTTAGGAAATTATAATGATTATCAGCCATGATCAAGTGTTATGATGTATTTTTTATATCAGTTTTATCCAGGTCTAATTTACTTACAGTAAACTGTGCCCATTTTAAGTGGGCAGTGCGGTGAGTTTTGATCAAAGCATATAGCTGTACAACTACCATCACCTTAATAATTCGGAACATTGCTATTACCCCAGAAAGGTCTCTTGAAGTCAGACCCCCCCATCTCCGCTTGCAGGCAATTGCCAATCTGCTTTCTGTATTATTGATTGATTTGTATTTTCTAGAATTCTTAGGAGTATATTTTGCTTAATGCAGAAGGTATGTTTTGGAAAAATTGATGGTAAATTGAATTTTTGTAAAATGAACCATATGTTTCATTCTATTTAAATTTCTAAGAGGCTCAAATAAAGTTCAGTTGGTATTTTTCTTAACATTTTTGGTTTTAAGTTTTCTGCCTTGTCTCCTCTCTTTAATAATTAAAATCCATATTGCATGTAATTTAATATATAAAGCCAACTCATGGCACATTATTTTGTAAGGCAAGGTATCCTTTTGTAGTTATCTACTTCCTTTATTTGTTTTCAAAGTTGATAAACAATTTAAGAAATAAAAGTCTAAAAATCCTATTTTGTATCTTTAGACTTTAATTTTGCCCTTTTTCCATATAATTGTCACTCAGCAGACAGTTTAACCTTAATCTGTAAAAGGCCATTTGCCTTATCCTTATGCCCTCCTGCTCAGACCTCTGGGGATGGAAGAGTGAGGGTGGATAAAATAGCTCTTTACTTCATAACATTCTGTTCTTTGTGACTCTTCTTACTCATGCATGGTCTATTCTAAAAGCATGCTGAAAAATAGCAGTTGATCTCATGGATAAAACAGCCCCACCAGGATGAAATATTAGAATCCTTTTATGATTTTTTTTTTTCAAATGTACTGAATGTTTACTCCTTTATATAGGAAAGAGTTAAGAATCCTTTGCATACAAGAATAAGTGGAGTTTTCTGGTTTTGCCCAGAAAAGTTCTGTTTCTAGAATTTGTGCTGGTTCATTCATTAGTCATTTTGAAACTAGTTCTAAATAAAAGACAAACATTATGAAAGTCATATTTGCTCCACTAAATATTTAAATTTCTACTTCATTTGGAAATCCTACACTCACACATAAAGACAAATAACCCTAATTCAAATTTATCTGCAGTAAAACTGTGAGAAACTAATGTTCTGTGAACCAGATCCTCAAGTAAATGGCATTTTGGGGTGGTAAATGTGGATCTGTTAAGAAATCCTAAAGATCTGTGTTTGAACACTGCCTCATTAGAGCCTCAGACAAAGGACCAAATGTTTCAGGAGTCAATTTGAGAGACAGTGCACGTGGGATGGGACCAAAGAACAATCTCGTGAGAACAACTAAACCGAGAACTTACATTTTATATGATTGTTATCCTTCTGAAAATTAGTCAGTCAATACATCTTTTATTTTTTAAATTAAAAAAAAAAACTTTGCTCAGACTGTTTTTGGGATTTTCTCATTTTGGGGGATTATCTGCAGAAGCCCAGGCATATTCCATTCATCCTACATTGTGGTGGGTTAGACATGGTCCTCTCTTCAACAGGTTGAATCAAAGGCAAGAGCAAACATTAACCTACATTACAAAGCAGATTGCACGAGTGTCCTAATAGTGGCAAAGACAAACTACGGTGGGGAGGGAGAAGTTAATTCTGTCTTGGACATCATGAGATAAGACTATTTAAATAGGGCCATGAGTGATGAGTTGCATTAAAGTTTTTATTTATTTTTTTCTGTTTCCAAAGTTACTATTTACTTTAGGAAATTTGGAAAACCAGAGAAGCTCAGAGATAAAAATTCTAAAATTACCATTCATATTTTCATGTGTAGTTCTTTTTTTGTTATTTAGCTGTTTTTTGACCTGTCATTTTTCATTTTATAATATGAACATTTCTCCATGTCATTAAATAGTTTTCTATATGCCTCCTTAGAGCAGTAGGCAGCATGTCAGTCTCATAAATATTTTTCTGCAATATCATTTTAAATTACTACATAGTCATTTTACTATTATATAGATCTAATTTATTTAATCAGTCACCTATTGCTGAACATTTAGATTGTTTCTGCTTTTTACTATTATGAAAACACTGTCAAAAACATCCTCATGAACCTGGCTGATTCTTTCTTTTAAATTAATTCTTATTTTGTCAGAGTAATACATTCACCTAGTCTAAAATTCTAATAATTCTTAAAGGCCTACTAGAAAATACAGTGGTTCCTTACCCACTGTTTCTAGTCCCCATATCTAGAGATAGCCATTTTTAACCCTTTATCTGTTTCTTCTGGTTATTATGTCTCTATATTGATAAATACATATATACACATTGCTATCTTTTGATTTATTTATTTTAGACACTGTCTGTTGACTTCGTATTATGGTCTTTGAGGATTTTTCACTTTTACATGGCCATCTCTTCTCCTCGTAGTCCCAACATAGTTAGATTACAATTTTTGGCTAGATTAGTTTTACTCTTCCATTATTATAATATACAGATATTATTCATACCCAAGCATTGTAATGAACTCTGATGAAAAGTCTACTTCTGACTTTTTGTTTTTCTTGAAGTTAATAATGCCTTGTTTTTTCATTTGCTTAGTTTTTTTTTTTTTTTGTCCTTCATAATTCTTTCTGTACCTTCTATGAACTTATTATAATTTTCCATAAAGGGAATGACATCAGGTAATTTATATGTTTCAGTTTTTTTCTTGAAGACATTCTTCCATGAGACTTCCAGTCTCCTCCCATCTCATTCTCTAGATCTACTTTCTTCTGGGATTTTTTTCCTTTCTGTTAACTTAGGCACCTTCTTTGCCTTTTCTTGAATCTCATATTATTTTCTTTCTAGCCTTACTCTTACATTTTTGTGGTACATATCCTGTAGTTGTTTCTTGAGAAAGGGTACATGAGAGAAGATTATCTTCATTCAGTTTCTTTACCTTATTGATGCTTTGCTTGAATAATTAAATCCTGAATTGGAAATCACTTTAGATTTTTTGAAGGTATACTCCATTGTCTTACAGCTTGCTGTTGTAAAGTCCAAAGGCTTTTTGATTCCTTGATTAACTGTATAAGAAAAATAAGTAGAAGGAGAATGTCTGGGTAGAAGGGTATTATATAGTAAAAACTTTAAAGATGGGGAGGATGAAAAAGCAATTCAAGGGAGGGGGACTGGTAGAAGCCAGATAATAGCAGAGTGTCCGTTATGTTAAGAGAACCAAGGCATCTAGGCTAAGGTGAGGAGAGTGTGGGATGTAGTTGGAACACAGTAAATTGAGGATTTATAATGGAGACCCATCACCTGGAGCTTTGAATTTGTTTTGTAGGCATTTTTTCATCCTTTTATCATCAGTTCTATGAAGCCTTCCTTGACTTGTGGCAGGCAAAATGAATTGACTTCTCTTTCTTTTTTTTTGGTGGAGGGGACAGAATCTCACTCTGTTGCCTGGGCTAGAGCGCCATGGCATCAGCATAGCTCATAGCAACCTCAAACTCCTGGGCTCAAGCGATCCTGCTGCCTCAGCCAGGCGCACGCTACCATGCCTGGCTATTTTTTTCTATTTTTAGTGGAGATGGGGTGTCACTCTTGCTCAGGCTGGTCTTGAACTTCTGAGCTCAAGTGATCCTCCAGCCTTGGCCTCCCAGAGTGCTAGGATTACAGGTGTGAGCCACCGTGCCTGGCCGTGAATTGACTTCTGATTTATCCTCTCATAGTACTTTGCATGTGCCCAAGTGCATGCGTACACACACATGCACACATACATCTCTTTAATTATCTATATGCCTTCTTTCCCATTAATCTAGATCTTTGGGGGTGGGGAGGAGTGACGTAATTAGGTCTGTGTTAAAAAAAAGCACAGCAATTGGTTCTTAACATTCACGGTGGTTGAGATGCCATTGGAAACTGGAAAATGGATAGCAGGAAGAAGATATTAAAGGAAGAGAGAACAGAAGGTTATTTCATTGCCCAGATTTGAAGAAATGAGCTTATGATGAACTAGTCTACTGGGAGTGGGAGGGATGCTATTTCCAATAATTATATTCTGATTATTTCCATGGGTCTAATTATTTTTAATTTTGGAAATATTATATTTTTATGTATTTATTACACATCTTGTTTTAGTTTTTTTTCCCCTTTTTGGTTCATTCTAGAATAGTCTGAAACAACTTTAATTCTTGTTTTACTAATTTTTTGTTGAGACAAGATAATGCTCTGTCACCCTGGCTGGAGTGCAATGGTGTGATCATAGCACACTGCAGCCTCAAACTCCTGAGCTCAGGTGATCCTCCTGCCTTGGCCTCCGAAGTAGCTAGCACTATAGGCATACACCACCATGGCAGGCTAATTTTTCTCATTTTCTTATAGAGAAGAGGTCTCGCCATGTTGCCCAGACTGGTCTCAAACTACTGGCCTTAAGCAGTCCTCCCACCTTAGCCTCCCAAAGTGCTGGGATTACAAGCGTCAGCCACCGGGCCTTGCCTTATTAATTTTTTAAAGGATGAATGATGTTTTGTTTACACAATTGATGATTAATAGTAATGATGATCTGAAATGCCATCTTAATTCCATTTTGTTAAAGAAAAACACTACATAGAGAATTTTGGGTGAAAATATTTGGTATAAATCTTATTTTTAAGCATTTCCTTGTTCTGAACAGATTTATTGCCTAAGCATGTTAACTTTAATTTTACCAGAGATTCTTTCCTAAATAGTTGAAGTTTGAAATTGTATGAGAACTTTTCCTGCTTTTTCTTTTAAACACACTAACTTTTCCAGAAATTTTCAAGATTAAAAATAAGGGCTTTTCACTAAGGTGAATGATTACTCAGAGAAATTAAAGAATTAATTAAAGGTTTGTTTGTGTGTTTGTTTATTGACTGCTTAAAAGCCAAGCCATGTACTTATACTTAAAAAGATGCATAACATAACATATTACGTAGTTTTAAAATAGCATGCCACTGATGGATCTTTACTTTCCAAGATGCTTTTAGATAGGCTAGTGCTGTACTATGAATAGAAGACTAATGTCCTTAGGAAATTTTCGTGATATTAATTACTATTTATTAAGCACTTTATGCCAAGCCCTGTGCCAGATAGTTAAGGGAAACTGTCTCATTTAATAACACCCCTGATGGGGTGGGTCATCTTTGTCAATAGATGAGAAAATTGAAGCAGATAGAGGTTACAATTCTTGCCCAAGATCATGGAGGTAGCAGGTATGAAAGCAGGGAATATTTTTGGAATGGTTTGTGTGTCTCTTCATAAGTAAGTGTGTTTCTTTCCAAGTATTATGGGAAAGATCTTATGGCATATTAATCTCGCAGGTTGCATCACATGTGAATGGTGTGCCTCACCTACCCTATCATCAGATGATCATTTTGTTTGCTAATTTCTTATAGAGGATAATTGCTCAGATCTTTTTTGTTCCTTATAAAACTGCATACTCACTACTGTCTACTATGCTTTCACGAATGAAAAAGATGGTCCAATATAAGGTTCATATTAGTTTTTTCTATTTCATTTCTTTCTTGCTTAGAGAATAGCAGTATTTTCTTTGAAAAACTTTCTGTACTTATTAGGACAATATTATTATCCTAGTTTAATGTATGTGACTGATAGATATAATTTTATGTTATTTACTTTTTATACTGTCTTACACTATTCTTTCACAAACCATATGAAGCCTACCCAACTGCTGTTTCTCCTTAGTGGTAACTTTAAGAAGTCACAGTAAATTCTTTCTGAACAACCAACAGTTTGGTATTCTGTCAGATGTGTTCCAGGGCTTCAACAGGTCGTTACAGTGAATGTTTTCAAGAGGCCATGCATTAGGCAGAGCGCTGCAGAGACACCTATAGAGATCAGCACACCTGCCCTCAAGCAAAAGACAGTAATTAGTTGCTCATATTCCCTTGCAAACTTCCCCTGTGTTGTTGTACATGAAGCACACAGATCACAGCAGTGCTGTCATGAGCTCCGCACTGTTAGAGTTGTTTATACCCATTCGATTTTTAATGTTTCCGTAAGACATTTTGATGGGAACCCTGAGCCCAAAGGGATTTGCATGCTTGATCAAACCTGTGATGATTTAAATATAGAAATAAAGAGAAACCTTTGGATTACTTTGGCTGTTAACTTTTAGGACTGCGTTAGTAGAAAACATTAACATGATACTCGAGGCAAAGATGTGTTTGATCAACCTTCACGACTTTTTTGTTTGTTGATGGCAGGTATGGCTTCAGTAAATCTAAACAAGTTCTTCAATGCTTATAGATCCAAGAGCATGTGAATATCTGTATGGCATGGTCTGAATATTTTAAAAGATGATTTTATACCAACTACTTTTATTGAAATCGAAACACTATCAAGTAACAACGTTTTAGTCCTTTTAGCCACATTGTCATATATAGTTTATATTATTAAAGAATGAGATGATAGGTGATTGAACTTTAGTAAAATACAGTAGTGTTTGTGAATTGGATATATTGGGGCCAAAGAAATTTATTACTCAGAGTACTTAGAGGTTTTTTTTAATGTCATTGTATTAATTTTAACATTACATGTGGCCTGAATACCATGTGGGATAAAAGGTAGTGTTTTACCAGATGGTTAAAACAGGTAGTGTTTTACCTCTCAAGTCATTTCTAACCCTGAGATTCCATTCTTTGATTATGTTTGTATAGGTTATTAATAAACAGCTTCACTAAAGATTAATTACTGCTTCTTAAATATATTTAGTTTACAAAATGCTGTCATTCCTAATAACATAGCAAATTCAGTTCACATTTAGTCTGAGAAAAAATAACCCTAGTGCCTTGTCATTCAAGCATAGTTTCGTTGTTATATGTACGTGCTTCTTAAATTGGTTCTCAGAGACAAATTGGCATTATGGAGTTGTCAGACTGCAGCAGAACTAAAGATGTTATACAGCATCAGACTATCATTGACAGAGTTAGAAACCTTAGATGCTAATGAATTCAGTCATCCCATTGTGCCTTGCAATTTTCCCTCATTAATACATAGGTAGAATCTTCCAGTGGGTTTCTGAGCATAGTTGTTCATTAGCTTTTTAGTGAAAAATGGAATGAATGATGTGAATGTTAAAAAGGTTACCTCTGGATTTTATGTTCTCCTGCCTTTCTTAGCCATAAGTAAGCCTAAATGTGGATGAACTGGGTATACGCCACTTGTGAGCTGGTGATTATGATATTAGCCTAGACAAAGTACTCTTAAGTGCAGAACATTTTGGCTAGCTTGTACCTCATTGACTTTGAGGAATTTCACAAAAGCCATTCCTAAGAATTGGTCTGTCTATAGCGGCCTTTAGAATTCCTAATAACTTTATGTTAATGTTGCGTAATACATTTGGCAGTCTGTTTCTTACATAAACCTGTTCCATGTGTCCTGAGTTGGTATCTTATTTGTCTTTTTATCCTTGGTGCCTTGCTTAATGTGATCAGCCAGTGTTGGTTGGATTTGTGGGTAATTGAAAATACTGTGTATCGAATATGACTAACCCATGGAACTACTAAGAGTGGATCATATTTAACACTTTTAGCAATAGAAATGACTTTTTCTCCTGCCTATTTTTTTTCCCAGCATAACCCTAGATTGATTTTTTTTCTAGAATAAGTTCCTGTGATTTGATTTTAACCTTACCTTTTTACTATCAGTACGTCAAAAATATTCTGTGTAAAAAGCAGTGTATCTTTTTATGCACTAACTTTAAAGTTTTCTTACTCTAAGTCACAATCTGGACCCATCTAGCTACTTAGCTTTATTTTCTACTGTGCTGTTCTCTAACCATTGTTTCTCCTCCTGTGCAGGAGAGACTTTATTCCTTGTTTCAGGACAAGTCAAACTTCTTCCTGGCATCATGCCTTGGTCTGTGAGCTCCAATCTTATGAACTCCTGAGTTACTTCTGATTTCTACTCACCAGTTTAGAACTAAGTCATATGTGTCCCTATATTTTGCAAAATGTATGTCTCTTCAACTAGCTCATAACTTCATTATTATGATTTCTTCTTTTTTTGGTATTTTAATTCTTTGCTTTCTGGCATATGGCAGCATGCTAAGCACTTTGCAGTCACACAGTAAATACTATACAAGTTAGGTAATCTCTAGCTTTATATTAGAAAAATAAGCTTCCTCCGGAAGAAAGTGAGAAAGGAAGAAAGGAAGACAGACAAAAAAGAAGACAAAGGGAAGAAAAGAAAGGAAAGAAGGAAGATGGATGGAAGAAAAGAAAAAGAAAGAAAGAAAGAAAGAAAGATTAACAAGAATATTTTGGGGAATAAGGAAAGAGCAATGATGCTGGAAATTTTAAAACTTGAGTTTCAATTCTGATTCTGCTTTCTAGCTTTGTAATATTGGATAATTTCCATAATCTTTGGGTGTAAAATGGTAATAATATCTATCTGGCTACGTCATTGTAAGGGTTAAATTCTATAACGTGTTAAAATATAAAGTGCTTATTAATACATTCTCTGGCACATACTAGATGTTTAACGAATGGTAGCTAACTCCATTATTTTGCACGTGAGGAAAGTGAAGTTTAGAGAGCTGACCAAGGGTCATACAGCTAGTAAATTGTGGAGAGAGAATTGAAACCCAGGTCATTCTTACTCTAAAGTAGTGTTTTTCAAACATTAGTGTACATCAGAATTGCCTGAAAGCTTGTTAAAACACTGGGCCCCACCCCAGAGTTTCTGGATCTCTAGGTCTGGGGCAAGGCCTGAGAATTTGCATTTTAACATGTTCCCAATTGCTGCTGCTACTGCTGGTCCAAAGACTGTACAACTTTGAGAACCAACGCTTTATAGCTTATTTTTCAAACCTAGTTGCACCTAAAAAATCATCTGGAGACCCTCTAAAAATTACTGATGAAATCAGAATCTCTGGTTATGGGGCCTCAGTGTCAGGTTTTTTTGTTTTTGTTTTAAGCTTTCCACATGATTCTAATGTGCAGCTAGGATAGGAAACACCACTCTGCCTAAAGTTGGGCTCTTTGTAGTTTTCCATCAGAACTGGGTACTAAGCAAAGCAGCTGACCCTGAACCCTCCTGGATGCTCAGGGAAGCAAAGCCACAATAGCATGTTGTTTTTGTGGTGTAATGTTTGAAAACAATTGCTCCAGCCTAGAATTTTTTTTATTATATTACCTGTTCTAATAGTTTAAGTGTTTTGCTTGTGTTTCTCCATCCATCTTCATCCTCAGTGTGAGTGCCTTCATCAACCTCTAGGGTGGGTTTTATGCTATCATTTGGCAAAAGCAACTATTTAGCAGTAGTTGACTTGAATTATAAAGTAAATAAAGGAATGTATCTAATTTTTAAAAAATTAATCACGTTAGCAACTTAATGTAGTTTCAGAGATCTGATTGTGAGTTAGTTTGTTTTGCTGAGATACTCTTGGGAACCTTATGTTTTATTTTAGGGCACCCAGTTATTGGTTAGAACAAATAATGACAATGTGCACCCGGGAGTGTATATGTAAAAAATGTAGTAGATTAACTGATAAAAGGAGTCATTTCTCTTGTTAAAGGATTCACATGGTAAATACACTCAAACCAAGGCATCAAATCATTTACTGGATAAGAGTGGGCAAAATACCACATAATTTCATTAACCTTTAAGCAATGAAATTATAAATCTCTATGCAAATGATTAAGGTTATCATTGCCTATCACCACCTTTTGATTCCTATAGTCTGTTAATTCTTCTCTGTCCTGCTGTGTCTTATTAAAACTTCTGATGGATGTACTTTTATTAAAAGGTTTAGAATTTACCAATTTAAAACACTTCCTTCACACTATCACCTCTAATTTAACTAGGCCCATTAAACACTGTATTTTTGCAAAGGAAAAAAGTCAATAGCTGTTTCTTTAAAAAAATAATAAATTGAAATGAATTTTAAACTCTGCTTAGAGGTGAGCAACTGCTATATACTACTAGGTCTTTTGATAGTTGATTTGTTCCTTTAGTATGCAAATTTTAGGTTTACAAAGATCTAGTGCTTTTATTTAAGAAATATGCCTAGAGGGTAGATTGGTAAGCTTTAGGGAGATATCTAGTTTGGTGTGAAATAAATAGTTGTTAAAGGATCACATGAATTGGGTCCCAGAAGATGAAGAGTAAGAGCTGAGACAGATTGAGGAAAACTGTACCTCATTTCTTTTGGCTAAAAATATCACTGAATTAAAAATGAAGACAATGAATGATGGCAACACAAAGCAGATTAATGAAAATAAGCCATTTTTTGTGGGTCTTGTGAAAAGTTCTGACTTGTGAGAAGTTTAAAGAAAAGGGCTGATTACATCCCTGACCATAGAAGCTCAGTTCATGTCATTCTGGGAGGCCAGCCTCTGGAAAGCTTACAGCTTTGACTGGGAAGGCCCTCCTTTGGCCAGGGAGGAGGGAATGGGTCACCCCCCTGGCCAGTCAAGTCAGCAGCATCACTCGTTGGTGAGATGACAGATGTCATAGAATACCTACATTCAAAAGAAAAGGACTCAGGGTTGCTATCTTAGGTTGGCAGTTATAGGCATTCTGATTTGTAAGTGTTAAGCAAATAGCAATAGTTGGACTTTTAGCTTTGGGGAAGTTTGTTGTAAGAGGTCACACATCACTGCTCTTTTGGACTCTCTGACTTCCGAACAAATTTATTTTTCCTTAAATAGCTTGAAAATTATGATATATATTTTCATATTAATAGCTTGTAGAATCCACGTCACTTTTTTTTTAAGTGCTTATATCTTTCTTTTTGGATGTCTTTAAGCACTGAGGCTCTCAAGAGACAGAATGTTTGAACAGCATTATCAAGCATTTGAAGTGGCTTCTGTATGCAAGTTTATTGTGTATCTCTTTCGGGTGTTGGAGGTGCAGAGGGCAGGGGTGATGATGATGTGTGAAGATAGGATGCTAGATTGTTTCATTGAGGCTGGAAGTCCATAATCTTGTTACCATCAAAGTTTCAAAGACACATGGTGGGTAGGAATGCCAAAGCCACAGTCTTGTAAAGTGAGGAATGAAAATAGACAATCGTTTGGTCCTTGCCAGGCTTAGCAATAGCTGTTTCAGTAGTGATGGCTAAGGAAGCCAAGTTGTGGTTATTTGAACATTACATGGAAGTTGAAGTAAAGACAATGAGCTTATAATATTTTATGAAGCTTGACAGGGATAGTTGATAGGATTGAAACAAGTGTGTTATTGATGAAGGAGAAGGAAACAGTGGAGAGGAAAAGATGGAAGATAGGGAAAAGGGGAAAACTGATGGAGCAAGTTCCTAGAAATGGCATGAGTGAAGAGGATTCAATGCACGAGTAGAGGGATTAGTAATGGAAGAGAAGAGGATCCATCATGAGATAGGAATGCAAGTGTTACGAGATGGGAGAATTTGTATATGATAGAGTGGATTCTTAGTTGCAGTCAACAGCTAGTATGAGTTGCATACAGTTAGCTAGTTTAAGCATACTGGGTTCTGTTACATGCTACTTAATTTCCAGAAGTGCCAAGGAACCAAACTTGACTGTTATTACCTAGGAACAACATAATCCAAAAGAAAACACCCCATGATATTATTCTAGTATAACCTCCACTGCCACTTGCTACTTTGAACCATGATACTAAGGATCATTTAATAGAATATCTACATGGTTGTCTCAGAAGAACAAAATGCCTTCACTATAAGGTTTGATCTCTTGGCCGGGCGCGGTAGCTCACGCCTGTAATCCTAGCACTCTGGGAGGCCGAGACGGGCGGATTGTTTGAGCTCAGGAGTTCGAGACCAGCCTGAGCAAGAGCGAGACCCCATCTCTACTAAAAAAAAAAATAGAAAGAAATTACCTGGACAACTAAAAATATATAGAAAAAAAATTAGCCGGGCATGGTGGTGCATGTCTGCAGTCCCAGCTATTTGGGAGGCTGAGGCAGTAGGATCGCTTGAGCCCAGGAGATTGAGGTTGCTGTGAGTTGACGCCACGGCACTGTAGCCGGGGCAACAGAGTGACACTCTGTCTCAAAAAAAAAAAAACAAAGATTTGATCTCATTGTAATTGGCAACCACCTTGATTTACTCACTTTTGCTTTCTAAATATTGAGTGGATTTGGTTGAACCCAGGTCCGCTGTGGAAGGCATAATGCAAGAACATCTGCGAAATGTAGTTTTTGTGTTTGTTTGTTTGTTTTTAGCTTTCAAGCCCCTGGAATATAGGAGGTTAGAGTGCATGGCAGAAAGAGGTTGGAGTGCAGGCTGGGTGGTTCTGGCTCTTGGTCTTTTATGAGTTGCAGTCAAAATGTTGGCCAGGGCAACAATCATTTGAAGGTTTGACTAGCGTGGAGGATCTGCTTAGAAAATGGTTCACTCGCATGGCTGTTAAGTTGATTCTGGCTATTTGGCAGAAGGCCATGTGAACCTCTTCACAGGACTGCTTGAGTGTCACCGCAGTGTGGCAGCGGGCAACTGGTTTCCCCCAGAATGAGTGATACAAGAAAGCAAGGAAGAAGCTGCAATATCTTTTAGGACAGACACCATCACTTCCACTGCATTCTGTTGATCACTCAGACCAACTCTGATGTGAGGGAAGGCATTGCACAAAGGCATGAATTCCCTGAGGTGTGGACTATTTGGGGCCCTCTTGGAAGCTGGCTGTCATGCTGCCCACCTTTGACAGCAGAAATTAATCAGATTTGTCTGTAGAAAGAAAAAATGAAATTCTTTTAATTGAATGGAACTTGACAAGAATTTGGATAGAACATGGTTCTTTGTATTAAGGGTACAAAATGTACAATATCCTGAGCCAATTTTTAAAGAGTTACAAAAAGTGCTGTTCAGTTTCTTGTTCTCAGGCATATCTTCTAAAAGCAGAGCTTGTATCATAAAATTATCATTCAGTCTAGGTATGTGTATTTTGAAGTATGGAGATAATGAGGTAGTGATACTTTGTCTTCCAGAATAGCCATCCTGTCTTCAACTCTGAAGTGCACAGGTCTGGCTAGCTGTCCCTAGCCAGACAGGTCACTTTCTGGTCTCAATTCTGTAAGACCCCGACTGACTCTGAGAATGGGAGTGAAGATCTCTGTGACGTACGAGATGGATGTAGGCCATTCTCTCATGACTTGGTCACATCATCTTGTTTATTTCTTTCATATCATGTATCACAAATTGAAATGATATTGCTAATATACTTGTTTGTCTCCCTGCTTCCTTCCCCTGCTCCCCAAAATTAAGCTCCAGCAGGGCAGGCTTTGTTCTTGTTCACTGCTGAATTCTCAGCACCGAGTGCAATGCCTGGTAGATGCTCAGTAGGTGAATGTCTAAATAAATTATTTTTTGAGAGAATATACTACATGATCATTATTTGAAACAGGCCATCTCAAAAGGTAATTTTTCCCTCCTACTTGATTTCTGTCTTTTCAGATTTTCTCTTGTCTTTTTTTTTTTTGGCGACACCCCAGCTCAGAATGTTCTCTGTGTCTGTGAATGCTTTCCCATCTTGTTCACAGTTGGTGCCTGGAAGGTTCTCCAGCCTGGTTTCTTTCTGATATAGGTTATTCTGATTCTGTGATTACTGCTTAAAATAATTCTTTTAAGACACACATTTGTTTAATCCTGTACTTTCACAATACGTAAGCTGTTTGGGAGCCACATTTCCTATTGCTTTGATAACACCTCCTTTTTTGCTTGTCTTATGTGGTCCTTTTTGGTTGAGTTACTATGTTAATTCTGACCCTGTCAGTATTGATACACCTAAGGATCCTGACTTTAATATATACAGAACAGGAAAAGTCACGACATCCACCCTTGGGTATATGAGTATAACATCTTAGCTATCTTCAAGACTATACATGGCTTGCAGGGATCACAGGGCTGTATGAGTTAAGTTACAGTTTAAACCTGATGTATTGCTCTCCCAGAAAATAGTATTCTTAAGATATTTACCCCAGACCCACAAGTGTCTGTGTTTCCCTGGGGTGGAAACCCCAAACCTGGACTGATTATCCGTATATATTCCAACCTGCCTCTGAGATTTTAGACAATCCTCAGTAGAAGGTCTTGACAATTTTTTGGATTATGGACCTTTTTGCAAAACTGACAAACTATTGACCTTCTTCCCAGGGAGATACCCATTTATATAAACGTATAAATTTTATATGTACATTCAGGAGTGCATAGACTCCTGAAGGGCATCTGTCAATCAGGGTTAAGGCACCTCCAATCTGCATTATTATTATGATTTTGGGGTTATAATTGATTTGAGGAATCCTTGGAAAGACTGAAAAAGCTATTAGTTAAGAATAACCCTGGAATCATTCAGAACATTTCTGTTCTTGCACGCTCTTCTCCCACCTTGGAATGTCCATGAACCAGACTAGATCATCCAAGTCAGCTCTTGTCCAGATCAGGATTTAGAATTCAGGTTGAGCTTATTTTGAAGGTAACAACTTAACTATGTTCTTTGTGATCTCACAGGTACCTCTGCATTAGCCAGATTGGAAATATGTAAAGAGACATCCCTGTATCTGGATCATCAGGTAAGCAGATGGGACTTCATTTTTACTTCTCAATCAGTTCAGTCCTCGGGCTATATGTGGGCATTTCTTATCATGTATTGTTTACTGCAGTGTGGGTCAGTAAGATGATTGATGTTTCTAAAAAGAAGGAAGCAGCCTTTCTTAAATTTTTCCAGATTATTTCCCTGCTGCTTCAAGTTAGATTTTTTAAAAAATTTTATCTCATTATTATTTCATATATTCACACTTCTATAGTAGATAAAAATTCTCTACTCTTCTTTTTATGTATATACTTTGGAGAGTTGTGGACAGCTCTCATATTGTTCCTTGGTTGTCAGCCAAGTTATAGACATTTAGCTCCTTTAATCTTTCTTTGTAATTGAGTTAGCTTGGCTGCTTTTTCCAGATTTTCCCCCTATTTCATCTGTACCATTAATAAACAGAAAAAAAACAGCCTATTGCCTGGCTTCTTCTACACTTTCATTCTTTTTGCTTTCTGGTTTTGCCTCATGTTCCTTGTTGAACTAAAGCCAGCCAGACATCATTCTCTGGGCCACTTTGGCAATACATGAATGCCTTGCCTACAACCATCAGTGTCCCATGTGGTAATAGCATCAGCAG
Organism: Propithecus coquereli; assembly: GCF_000956105.1. Lineage (NCBI taxonomy): Eukaryota > Metazoa > Chordata > Mammalia > Primates > Indriidae > Propithecus > Propithecus coquereli. The sequence continues at coordinate 2,398,251 of NW_012141524.1, forward strand.
CATATCATAGAGAAAAAGGAAAATGTAAAAGGAGAACAGTGAGGAGCAAAATAATACATTCTTTAATTACATGGCAGACTTACCCTTGCCACCCAAAGTAAATCATTCTACCTGAACCCTTTAACACAGCTTTTGTCATCCTAAAGTGTTGCACAGGGGTGCAAATTTGAATAATAAGAGAAGCGTGCATATTGTTTGAAGTTTGGCCACTGTTCTCACTCAGTTTCTTCCCCGTCTTCTCACTCCCACCACCTTTCCCAACACTGATCGTGACTTGTTATCAGATTCTGTGGCCGTGAACAAAACTGGGCAGGGGATCATTTTGTCGGAAATTAGATAGGCTCAGGTGGTAAATGCTCCACGCCTCCCTGTGTAACATCTGAGGCAAGTGCTTTAGTTCTTGCTATTTCTGTAACAGCTATTGGTCTTCTTTTAACAGCTGATTCAATGGAGATGTGCAGGAGGAAGGGACTGTAGACCTTTGGTGCTATTTATCAACATTGTATTAGTTGCATAACTTTTTCTCCCTCTGATTGGCAGGGAGAAGCATACTGCTTCTAGATGATGCTGAGCTTAGTGTAAACTATGCCAGCATGGGATCTGAGCTTGTCACAGTTCATTCTTCCTTTTCATTTGGTTTGTAGAAAATGGACCTCTACCTCTACTTATCGTGTGCATTAGAGAGAAAAAGGTCATACCTCTAGGAGCTAATGGCTTATTGGTGTTTTTAGTCACCAGATTCAGATAGTATATTTAGTTGAAGGTTGCAACAGCACATACTTGGCTTTTTCATTTGTGGTAGCTTCATTTTTAGTACAGAATTGAATAGGATAGAAGAGACGGTTTTCCTGTTTGTGTCTGTGGCAGCTTTCTAGACGATGTGTGGTTTAATCCTTTAAACATTTTTGATCACTTATCACCTCTTTCCCTGTGAAGGCATAAAATATTCAGATTCTAATGTTATAATCTTTTCATCAGATTATTTAATTTTGGAGAAATCAAGGTCATAATGGCAGCTAACACAGTTGTCTCTGAATAGTGACCTAAAATTTGTAATACTTATATTAGTTTTTTTTTTTTTTTGCCAGATTTTGTAGTATGCCTTCATAGTATTGGATTTTAAATAAGATTATGTGATTGTGAGTCATGTATTTCTTGGTTTCTGGCATCTTAGACAGGTAACTATATGACTTGGACCTCTAAAGTCTGATTTTTTAAAAATGTTAATCTCTCACATGGCTTTAAAACTGTGACAATATTGTATTCAGTGTTAGTTTTGTTAGGCAGTTGATGCATTCTTCAGCATAACTTTTGTTTTCTTGGGTCTTTTCAAGACCTGTCAAAGAAAGCAAAATGCTAACCTGACTTTAAAGGGGCAAAAAAATCCACCCCCCCACTATATTACTCTTTGTTCTCTATGTGCATCAAAGTGACAATCCCATACTGTCTCAATTGAGGGAGTCTAGCACAAAAATGAAAAACAGCCTGGCACTGTTACAGGCTTGCAGCCAAAATGTTTGTATAGCTTGGTTCTGGCAGTGGTTTTTGTAAGGCAGAGGGTCTACCCTCACAGCATCACTGAGGAAGGAAGGCAGCCTTAGTCTTTCCTACTTATACCGTTTATTTTCGCTCCTGTCTTCCTCATTCCTTCACGCAGGCCACCATTGTGGGAAAAAAAATTTTTTTTTTCTGAAATAGAAATAAATATCATTCTCTGAAGAACTTCCACATTTAGTAAATGGGTTTGTTCCTTGTAGAAGCTGGTGCTAAATTTGCCTTTTCCAGCTCTCTTAAAGATTTCCTTTGCAGTTGCATTTTTGCCACACTTTGCAAAAAACCCTTCTGAATATTGCTAACTTTGGTCATGTTGACATAGTATTTTTGATTGGTTGGAATCTTGTCTGCTTCACAGCTTTATTATTTGAATGGAAACTTTTGAGTAATATTTGCTTATATGGATTTTCATGCCAAGATATCTCTTGTTGAGACCAAAAAGTCTGCCATTGTTTTCTATTTTTGTCTAAAACTCAGGGTCAGTTCATATCTTTTATAAATTGAACACTCAATTTAGAATGTCTGATAAGTGTTGGTAGATAAGCCAGTGAACTTCCATCAAAATAAAGAATGTGCACTTAAAATTTTTTCTTTTGAAATCCAAATGCAAGGTAAAACAAGGAAGTGTTTTTAAGTTTCCCAATTCTCAATAAATTACAGTTAGTGACATACTATTAGAAAGAGTGTGAAAACATGGCATAAGTATTTTTAAGTTTCCCAGTTCTCACTAAATTATAGTTAGTGAACTACTATTAGAAAGAGTGTAAAAATGTGGCATATGAGTTTTAAATGGAGATGATTTTGAGCAGGAGACTAGATTTTCACTTTGAGCAAGTGAAATTTCGTAGAATGTTCCTCAAAATGTAAATGTGTTTTCTGTTATATTAAGCAAAAACAAATGATTTACTGTCAAGTGATCTATTTTAAAAAATCAGTGTTTTGTAATCAAGATAAAAATAGTTAAATAGGCAGAATATTTTTTTTTTTAGGAAGAGATTGATATTATTGTGACTTACTTTTATTTTAAAAATTGTCAATGATTTTTTGCAATAAGAAAATTACTTTGGGAGGAAAAACTCATGTATTTTTGTAACAGTGTAACAAATGCGAAAAGAAAGTAAACAGTGGTTCATGTTAGAATTATTAATGTGAAACATTTTTATATGCCGTATATACTGGGGTATGTATCTATTATGGATACATTGAAATTGTGCAATCTAACAGTTGTTTTGTCCAGAGGTTTATTTTTAATTGAGAAAATGCTTTTTATCATTAAAAGTATTTGTAAAACAGAGGTATGTCAGAAGTATGCATTAAATAAACTCACCTGTTATTTTCTCTCATTCAAGACAGGTTCAGCAACATATTGGCTCATTACTTCAGCAAAACACTCAAATCGCTTTGTATGTATAATGCACATGTAATGAATATTACAGTTCCCCATTTCCCTCAATGCTGTTTTTTTAAACTTGTATGTAAGTGGCTTTTTTCTGCAGAGTTGCTAAAGCGAATCTGGGTGGGATGCCTGTTAAGTTTTATTAATTAAATCTTTAGGTCAACATTTTAAGCTTCTGAATTCTGGTAGTTTTGAGAAGGAATGCCAGTGAAACTTACTTTCTCTTGGTCTAGTTAAGTTCATGATCTTGAATCCCCTGTGCCAAGGTCTGATAATATTAGAATTGGTGAGTAAAGATCATGCAGACAAAAACCTCTTTCATTCTGTCTGTTCACGTATATTGAATAATGTTTATTGCGTGTTAAGTACTATTCATCGACTTTGAATGCATTTTTCTGCAGTGGTATAACTTTTATTTGCATTTAAGCCCTTTATTTTTTGTGTAGAAGGAATGTATCTTTAAGTGACTTAGCAAATGCAACATCAATTGTCCTATTTGTTTATTCCAAGTCCACAAAGAGGCATAGGAGAAATATATTTAAAAACTATAATGTTTGAACAATTTTTTGGTAAGTGCTGTTGGGTTTTTCATTTTTGTAGGCAATAAATTATACAGTTTTAATTGAGAATATGTAGTAAAGCTATTATATCTTTATAGTTTGATATTATATAGTTTTCAGGAATTATGATCTAGTAACTTAATCATTGTATTTGTAGAAACGTGGAAAACAAATTTATAAAAAGATAAAAATTGGATAAACGCTAAATTTATTATTTTAATTAGGATTTTATTATATGTACCAAGTTTATACTTGTAACTAGTATTTTATTTCATTTGGTTATCAGTATAGCTTTCAAACAAAACTCTTTGGTAGATGATTTGAATATCTTGTTTGATATCAAATATTGGTAACATAATAACAAATAGTGACTTTTAAGTTTACGTGGTCAAAAATATGAGTAATTTTTCCCTTAAACATATGGTACATATGCTTTTTCGTGTCAAAATTCAATAGAGTGTTGCCTGAAAGAGTACATGTTAATTCAGTTTGATTTTTTTCCTCCTAATTTTTGATACATTTTAATTTCCTCCACCCGCTGACATATTACATTATCATTCTGTAGAATAATTTTACTAGTATTTCGTATGTTTTCTGTGGCATCTCACACTGCTCACTTTTTATCTATAGTACCATATGAGTTCCCCTTTTTTCAGGTTTACACTGCATATTTTAAGCTGCTGGTAGTGTAAGTAGATTGCAAGGTAAAGTGACATTTAGCTTTTTGAGCTAGTCTCGTTTTTTAGCATGAGAACAGGTTTTTTTTTTTTTTCTCCTGTCCTAAATCTTCTCATATTTCCCATTAAAACAATCTTACTAACATCGAACAAAGAAATTCAGAGATTTGGCTATAACAGCAATTGAAATGCATCAAAAAGTGCCTACTACAATACAATTTTTATTAATGAATGATCTACATTGGTTCCAGCTGTGTCCATGTGATTAGACCTTCACCAGGCAACAATGGGTATTTCCCTATTGCTTTTATTTGATTTCCAAGAATGTGTCATCTGTTACATCAGCCCCTGCCAATATGCCCCTGTAAAAGTGTTTTTTTTTTTCCCTTCTAAATTTCTGAAGCATAAGTTGAATACCCACACATATCCCTGCCGAAATATTGTTTCTATTGAATAGTGGCGTAGGCTTGTATGCCTGGTGTTGCGTACCAAAATCCTGGGATATAAGTTAAAAAAAATATTTATTAAGTTTATCAGTAAATTTTCAGAAGTGTGGCTGCCTGGTAATGGTAAACATAAGACTATTTTAGCTTTTACGTTTCCATCTTAATATTTTATTACGGTGGTATAACGTGTTATAGAGGTGGACAAGCTTGCAGATTGAAATGGGGATCGTCCAGATTGTTCCCTTCCCTGGACCATATGGTATAGTTCTAAAAGCCTTTTGTACGCTGTCTGTTCAGTTTATTGTAAACTCAATCTTTAGTGCACCTAAAAAGATAACCAAATAAAAGTGAGCCTAAGAAAAAGGACTTCATATCATGTAAGGACCCCAGATATATTTGTTTTAAAGGACATAACTGCAGATAAAATTGAAGTTGAGATGATATTATAGATAAGGGAGACTTGTCATTCTCTGAATATTTCTTTGAGATCATATGGATTGTTGAGGTTGTCTTTGAATACTCGTTTTAAAATGAAAGCATTTATGTTATCTGACTAATTATTCTTCTTTATCCCATTCTTGCAGTCTTAGGAAGAAGAGAATGTAGCTTTTACCTGTTTTACAGAGGAAGCCTCTACCTATGAACAATGTTAAGGAATATAAATTACCTGTTTATGAATATGTAGGGTGTTTTTTGACTGATCTCAGTGAGAATTTAGGGCTAGGTAACTTTAAGTAATTTTAGTCTTTTAGCCATTACCTATACTCAGAGATAGTTGAAAAATTTCTAATTATTTTTCCTTTTCCTTTCCACCCCCGACCTATTATGTTTCCATAATTCTATTTTAGGAAAATAGGATAAGAGATTGCTTATCCCATATGCTAAGATACTTTAGTAGAAGCTGGAATGAGTGATTTCTCCTGACTCTCACTCTCCTTCCCTCCAAAGTAAGCTACTGTTAGAAAAGAGCATTAGACATTACCCACTGCTTTTTGGCACAAAAGATTTGAAGTTGAAATTCTACCAAATGGGGAAAGAAAAGGAGAGCCTGTGAAGAACATGATTCTTTACTCTATCATTACCCTGAACCACTGAAAGGGTAACTGAGAGGAACTCAAATATTATTGGAATGTGTAATTTTCCTTTGAATGGCCACAGTGAAATATATTTGAACAAAAATGCAGAAAAAGTATATGTGGTGTATGGAGTTGATGGTGATTGAAATTAATGAATCTTTTCAGCATTTTACAATAGAGATTATCCCAAGAACAGTACACATTTAAAATTTGTCCAAAAGATACGTACATAGAGAATGATTATTGCCTCAGGGAGATTACTAGAGATAGTTGGAATATTACAATAATGTAATAATGCTAGTGGTAAATTGGACACAAAATAGTTGGGGGATGTATTTTTCAAGTTTAAAAAATTCTCAAAAAACAGAATTTCAGGTGTGTGGGGAGGGTCTTCCTTACTTAAAAAATATTGTTCCTTATTATATTTCATTGATTCTGAAGCTACTTTCTGAAGTGCTCACAAAATTGAGAAATGTAGTTTATGCTTTCAAATGTTCGATTCCTCCTTCCCATTCTCTCTCCATTCTCCTCTCTTCCTTTTTTCTCCCTAAACTTCAGCTATTTACTTATATATATATTTTATATATATATAAATGGTATATGTACTATACTATAGAAAAATGTTATCTTATACATTTGGGGATTTGAATGTTCCAGTTAAGAAAAGAAAGAAAAATCTTATAATGACTATGCAACAAATGGATTTCTGTGGAGGAATTTGGCCATGTTTATTAAAGTAATCCAGGTTACCAAAAATTGTAGATAATTTCTTGAAAGGCAAATTGAAAATTGTTTTTATTTCTTCTAGCTAGGAAGGACTGAATTAGAGCTTAAATCAAGAAAGGAGGAGCCATTATAGTCTAACTCAAATATCTCCTCTTTTAATGAGTAAAAATGTCTATGGCTCCAAGTAGTAGAAAATCTTACTGATAATGACTTAAATGAGTAAGGGCTTTATTTGCTTATGTCATAAGAAGTCTGAAGGCAGTTAATTCGCAGGTAACTGATGCCATCAGGAATCTAGGTAACGTCTTGCTTCTCCACCATCCTTAGCACATAACTTATGCCTCTTATTTCAGTGATGACTTTTGCACCTCTAGAAATTGTGCTTACTTTCAGGCAGGAAGAAGAACAAAGGAGAGCTCAGAAGCTTTCATCTCATTGGTACTTTCTCATTTTCTTTAGGAAGGGATGCTTGCTCACAGGGACTTCCACCTACTCCATTGGCCAAAAGTGCATAACATAACTACCTCTAGAATGAGGTAAAAAGTATTTGAGCTTTTCAGCCTCTGTTTTGGAGGAAAGCAGGGAAGATGGGAATTGGAATAAGTGTCGTGTGAGCCATCCTAAAGTTATCTGCTGTACTTCCTCAGTTCCTTTGTATAGTTATTAATAGTTGTTTGGATCTTTGAACTCTCTGGGTACTTGGTTTATATAGTACCTTGGCTGTTGGTTCTCTTTTGAACACCCAGTGAGTACCTGTTGGTATTGCAAAGTTATATTTCTGTGTCTGAGGACAGGAACTGTAATTGGGTCATCTTGGTGTCATTACTACTTAGCACAGTGCCTAGATGTCGACCCTCAATAATCACTTCTTGAATGAATGAATATTGAGAAATGTATTTATTATTATTGGTATAAATAATTTATACATTTAAGAGTACAGTAATATTTTTAATTTGCAAGGGATTGTGGACTAAATTTTATAGAATTGTTATTGCTTAGGGGACATCAATGTAATGTTGTTAAAATTGTTTTGAATAAAAGATATTCAGCTACAAGGGTTATAGGAAAATTGTCAAAATGGTTTAGTACCAATGTTTGTTGGGAACAAGTTATTCCATGAGCAAACAGAAATATGATTTCTTTTTAACTCTATGCATAGACTAGACTATTGTAGAAACAAAGGTATTTTGTAGCACTCATATACCAAGATCTCAGTTTTTGAAGAAACAGGTAATTTGAATTTATTTATTCATAAGGCAAACAAGTCATTTGATAATTCATATTATTGATATCGATTTACAAGAAGAAATTATGGGATCCTTGGAATCCTCGTATGGTTAAGGGCATACTAAATCAGATTATATCTTAGGTGGTCCTTTAGGTATGTGTGTGTGTGTGTGTGTGTGTGTGTGTGTGTGTGTGTGTGTATATATTATATATATATTATATATAATATATATATTTAATTCTTAGAGTAGCAGCCTCATATTTTTAATACAGGTGCAAATGATTATGTACAATAGAATTTCATGTTGAAAAGAAACGTTAGAAGGTCATCTTTACATCTGCTTGTTTTGCCCTCTACTATCTTAGAAGAAAGCAGCCTGCTTCATTCAAAATCTGCAGAAGAAATGGCTCAGAGCATAACTTGGTAGTGTGAATCAGTGCCTTACAACTCCTCTGATGTCTAACTGAAATTGTCTTTGTCGTATTTCCATTCAATTTCTGTTATTTTGACCTCAGAGGACAAAATGAACAACTATCCACTATCTCCCATACGACATCCCTTATATAACATCATTTTAATAAATTCCTCCCTTTTCATTCATGATGGCAGGGCTGTTGGTACCTTAATTACTAAAACAAACTGTGCATGGATAGAACTTATTTCAAAGCAGGAAATGTATTCAAGTATCTGGAACTCAAATTTTCTATCTGAGCGGTTTATAGTTACTAAGAAGAAAGGAAACCCTTTTAACATTCAAACGCAGTCCTGGGAGAAGAGTTCCTACATAATCACAGTATAGGCAAGATAGTTTCCTAGATTTGAACTTGGAATTGGGTATTGATAGTCACGTTTGACCCTTAAGCAGATCTTTTAGTCATATTTTGAAAGTAATAAAGGCCAGTACTTTGCACTTAAAAATATTTCATGTAAAATTTCAGCCCTTTCTCACTCTTCACCTTTGCATTCTTGGTGATCAGTATAGTGTCTGGTTCATAGTAGGCACTTAGTAAATATTTGTTAAATAGTTATTTTAGTATCCCTTGGTAATGCTTCCTAATGTGGGTAGATATAGGGTTTGCATTTCCGCTTGTCTCTTTAATTTTATTTTATGTAGCCCAATAAGCACTAATACTTTGTTTTGCTGTCTTTATCTTCCTATTCAATGATATCTTCCTATTCAATGATTTAGGATTTATTTGAATAGCTGAGTACCTTAGTAATTCCTGAACAATTCCCTTTATGATGCTGCTGTAATTTTCAATTTAGGAATACCTCTTTTTTCCCTCATAAAATGCAGACTTAATTGTAGCTTATTGATGAGAATTCAGAATACATTAATTTAATACCTGTTGTGTACAAGACACTTTGCTGGGTTATGAGTAGATACAAATATGAATTTTACATAAACTTTGCTGCAAGGAATTGAAATCTGGTTGGTGAGACACACATGTATACTGTACAACTGTGATATAAGAGGGATTGTAGTAACTACTCTAACTGGGATAAAAGCAAGGTTTAGGGCACTACAGAGGAAGGCGTAATTACTTCTGACTGGGTGAATACAGGTGAGTGATGGAGGCTTCATGGATGAGATGAAATTTGAATGGGGTCTTGAACTATATGTAGGAATTTGATAGGTCATGAAAGCAAAAGGATTCAGGAAGAAGAAACAGCAGGAGCAGTGCTTGCAGGTGGGAAGGTGTAGGGAATGTTTGAAAAAATGGCAAGGAGTCTGTTGTTTTTAGGGTAGTGGTATGTCTGTGGGAGTGACAGGTACTGAGGCTAGAATGGAGCTTGGAACCAAATTGTAAGGGGTCTTGTTTCTTGTTTAATTTTCTTTTTATTCCATAGAAAAATTATAGGTTTTTTGACTAGGTAAGTAACATTGAGGTATCTATAAGGCTCAGAGGAAGAACAGAAGACAGATTAAATGTACCCACAGCTAGGGAGATAAGTTAGAAGACTGATGTACAGTTTAGGTTGAAGATGATGAGGGAGGCTGAAGGCAGATCTTGGAAGGAGGGCCTGATTACTGAGGCCTGGAGTGGGTCAGATAAACGCCCTGTGGCCTGTTGATTTTGCTTAGAGCTGTGCAGTAGTGTCCTGGCTCCCAATAGAGGACGCTTTCCAGTTTTGAGGCTTCCTTCCACCTGCACCATTTTGGTAGACTGTGGAATATGTCTCCCTTCCCTGCACCTGGGGGATCAAGGATTTTATCCTGAATTCTAGAAGGAAGCAAAAGGAGAATGTGAATAGTTGTTGCGTGGGCCAAAAGTATCTGCCACGTTTTCTCAACTCTCTGTATTTTCTGGGTTCTTGATTTATCTTCTTGAAGTACAACTTGCTATTGGTCTTCTCTGAGACCCAGCTCAAATGTTTCATAACATTTATCATTCTGTATTGTAATTATATCACTCCCTGAGGCCAGAGACTATATTTGGATCATCTTAATATCACAAAACACTTAGTGTAATTTTTAGAGTGTAATCATTCTATAAATGCTTATTGAATAAAGCAAGTTTGTTTATGCTTTGTTGTTGCACAGGCTTTTCTACTCTCTGTCCATGCCAAGTGTATTCCATCTTAGGGTTTTTCTGTGTCTGCCGCTTAGACGACTGTAAATCCAGATCTACGTGGCCCCACCCCCCACCCCCTTCTGATTTCTGCTTAGATGTCATCTCATCATCAGCAAGGTGTTCTCTGACAATGCTGTGTAAGATACCCTCCTCACCCCAGCCCTCAGTAGCCCCTATCCTCTATTACTTTGTGTTGTTTTTCCCTACACGTGCCTCCATCTGACACACATTTACCTGATGATTGTCTTTTTACTCTAATTAGAAAGAAATGGCTTGTGATAAGAGTATCATTTGCTTTGTTGCCTAATTTTCCTCGAAGCACCTGGAACTGCGATGGGCAGGCAGGCACATAGTAGGCAGAATAAGTATTTGCTGAGTGAATGGATGGTAAAGATCAGGCTACAACGATAAGAAACATTCAAGGCAGGTTTGTTTAAAGTTTCTGCAAGCTGTGGTATTGTTATAACTTTCATGACATCAAATCATTAATATTGCTCTCAGAAAATAAAAGCAAATTCTATTTTCTATAGATTGTGGCTGTGAAATCTAATTATGGATTAGTATTTGTTTTAAAAATATTTGAATGCTAAGCATATCCAGTCAGAAAACACTTTTATTATCCATGCCAGCTTAATTTTTAAGGCAGTGAAATGGAAGACTGTCATTTCAGTAAGCAACTTATTTTCATTTGTGGGAATGGAATATTTTGAATATTCTAATTGATTTTTGAAGATGGTTTTACAAGAATATAATCCTTGTTTCTGTATATTGTACATTTGCCTTTAGGATAGAAGGAAAGTAGAAACAGGCATTAAAGTTTTTTGCTTAGAAAGATGCAAGTTGTAGCTGAATTGATTTTTGACAAATATGGGATGACAAGGGTCAGTCAGTCCCAATGTAAAAGGGAAATCTTGGGATACTGAATACTTTAAAGAAGACCTGTTTTAAAAAGTCATTTTCTATGTATATTTAAAGATTGCAAGGAGATTCTAGATATTTGTCATGAGCTCAGGCCTATTTTTTATTATACTTTATGGCAAATTTGCTTGGATATTTTTCTAGAAATCTTAAGTCTATAATTTGGTAGTAAAAAAGTTGGTTATCAAATCAATATTATTATATAGCTTTTAGTGTTGGAAGAATTCCCTTTTGGAAACCCATAAAAGCCCATTTTTTCTCACTATAAACTTTATCTGTCAGTTTTCTAAAAGGTCAGAGTACTAATGTTGGAGGTGATCTGCTCGGGGACAAGGAGTCAACAAAGGGGTAATAAAGTTTAAAAATGCCACATGGCACTTTCCTAAGGTTAGGATTTCTTTTCCATATCAAGTTAGTGCTTATTTGAAAATATGGGAAGTTATATATTGATAGGTATATTCTTAGTGCCCCCCTAAATAGATGAAATGGTTGCCTCTGATTTTTGCATCAATATATTTCGTATTTTTATTAGCATTTTTGTGTTTTCTGGAGATTACTTCTTAATTATCTATATACTTTTAGTGGTAGATTGTTTCCTTGCTAGATTTGTAAGTTAGGTTTTTCAGAATAGATGGTTTTAAAAATGAAGTATGATAAAATGGCTGCTTAGGGAAACAATTCAAGGAGCAGAGTTATTTCTTATCACTTGAAAATGAAACACATTGTTTAGATTGTAAAAATTGTTAGAGTTGGAGGTTCTGTTTAAAAATATTTCTCTACTAAGTTTGAGTTGCCATTGGTTAATATTTATAGAGTATCCATCCCCATATTGCATGTATATAAATATAGGAAAAATCTGGGTAGTTATGAGAGGTCTTTTAAAATTGCAAGTCTCTATCTCTATTAGTTCAATATCCAATCTGTCCCTTTCTTGTTTGTTAACGTGTGTAACACATGTGGATGATTATGCAATAACATTTTCCAGCTTTCTTAATACAAGATACTTCAGCAATTAAGTGTGAAACTAGAAGTTCTTTTCAGTTTTACTCACCTTAATTAAATTATTTCCCCGTATTTCAAGACCATACTTAATTACTTAAAGCACAAATTAATTTTGACATTTTACTTGAACTTTAAAACTTTGAGTTTGTGCTACACTTCCTTGTGTTCCTATTCAAAACCATAACTACCAAAATAGTATTTTAGTTTCTAACACGCTCCGTCAAGGTACAGCTTAAAATTACTTATGTATAAATAAAGATCTTGATCTGTTTACAATCATTTAATAATGCAAGTATATTTTTAAATTAAGTAAGAATTACTTCTATTTCATGCATTAGACAAGCAGTATTTGCAAAACCAAATTATGGTGCTTGTGAATCACTGTGGAGCCATTAGTTTTAACCCTTGCTGATTAGTTTTTTTAATGTTTCTTTATAGCAATAGCAGTTAGAATAATTTGAAAACCGTTTGCAAGCTCCTGGAGGGGAGGAAGCTTTCAGTAATTGGGAATTAGTTTGTTATTTCAAACAATTTGGTCTCCTTCCCCAAAGTTAAGAAAAGTTATAGTTTCTTTAACTTGAAGTTGAAGCATATTCAATGAAGATAACTTGAAGAATAAAATGAAGTACAAAGAGGAAAACAAAATCACTTATCATTCTACTGCAAATGATCATTTATGTCTACCTGTGTGCATATGGTCTTTCTCTCGTATTTACAAATTCATTTCATCATATATTTTTATATATTCATTTCATGAAATTATGTAATAATAGTATAAACATTTTCCCATGCCAATAAATGTTCAGTATGATTTTTGATCATTAATAATTTACTCATAAGAGATCCCTTTTGGTTGGATATTTTGATGGCAAACTTCAATAAAGATTCTTAATAACTTCTAGGATTAATCTTTGGAAGTGGTATTGCTGAATCAAAAGATATATGTAGTTTTCAAGCTTTTTTTATTATGATCATATGCAATAGAACATTTTAATACTTTAAGGCAAAGCTAACTATATGCATTAGTGGTGTAGGTAGCAACCTTTAGTCTACATTTTCAAGACTTGAGAAAGGTCCTTTTAATTCACAATCTGTTCTTTGCATCTACTTTGAAGATGGTTGAAATTTGCCTCCTTGTAACATACAAGTAATCCTGGGAGAGGTAACACATTGCACTCTGGAAGGCATTTATTCTGAAAAATGTGAAGTTATTTATCTGATATTTTAAATTTAAGCCTTGCAAGTAAAGTTTGGAAACAGGTAGGTACATTTAGCAAGAAGAATGAGTAGAGGATAATAGAGTACTTCAATTCTATTAAGATGAATTGAGCAACTATTATAGAAAATATAGGATATTATAATATGCACTTAGTTTTAGTAGTTTAAATCATAAATTCTCTCTAAAATGATTCAGGCTGTTTGTTAACTGTGAATGCTAATTAATCCAGTGGAGAGACTTATGGTCCCAGATATGGTGCATGTATATGCTGAATAGAGATGCAAGGGGGAATTAATTAACTCCTAAGCAACTTTACTCTATTTGAACACACTGTTCGCAAAGTGTGAAATTACTTTTTTAAGAGATGATGAACATGCAGAGTGCAGCTTTGGGTAGTTTGCAGTGTTGTAGGGTCTCTGCTTCATTAGACAAAATATTTATGTCATTGGAATATCTCCTTAAAAAACCAGTTGATAAAGAGATAATAGTGACAGACAAGGCCACTAAATAGATAAAAGTCATAATGTTTGCTCCAGTCAGGGAACTTTGAGCTGTTGCTACTTTTATTCAGTGAAAATGCATGTCAGATGATATGGGAAAGCCTGTGCTTCCTCTGCAGAAATTTGGGAGAATAGTAGACCTTCTAGAAATCATACACAGTTATTTGTGTATACCTTTTCTTTATTCAACAGTTTTAGCCCTAGACATCTTCAAGATTTAAAAATCTCAGTCTATTATTAACAGACTGACTCTTTTTCCTTTAATAGTGGATGGCTAATAATATGCCTCTTGTGATATTTAAAAATAGTGATACAGCTCTCATTACCACATCTATTAGTCGCAGATTTACTCAGCCCTGGTCTAAACTGGGTTTCTGAGCTTTTTTAAATTTAGCACTTAAGATCTTTAGACTCTATCTGGTTTTTCTGGTGTTGCCTTCTGAAACTATCAGCAAATGTCTTAGACTATTGGCAAATCATAAGATGATTGAAAAATATATGGTGACTGGAGAAAGAGCTGCTACAATAAATAAAGAGAAGACAATATACTTTTAACTAATTCTACTTGTAATAAATTTCTATATTCATGTAAAACTTTGGAGATGAGAGAAGTATCACTAAATATTTTCATCGAGACAGAGTTAAAACATGGTTTATTGCTTTGGATGTTGAAGGACAGGTTCTAATACTGGCATCACCTCATACTTCCTAACATCATTTAAAAAATATATTATTATAAGGTGATTTTCACTGATACAAAATGAATATTAAAAACATTAAATATGTCTAACAGTGTTACATTTAAGGATATCTATTTCTAGCCCATTAGTCCTCTATGGATATTTCACTTTCTTTTTCTAAGTGTTTACTTGATACTCTTTTGCCTACTGAGCTGCTAGGATTTTGCGTTTTTTTTTTTTTTTTTTTAGTTACTTTCCCTACTGATAAATCAGATTGAGTTGTGAGATCATGTCCCTTTCATTGTTCATTGGAAGTGAATAAATCCAGAACTTTATACTCAGTGGCATTTATTTCAACTCATCAAGGGAATGCCACCCATGTTTGCTTGGGTTGCTGTACTTCAAATAGGACGTTGAGAATGTTTGTGTAGTTAGAGTAACACTGCTATTTCTGTTTCAAAATTAACTGAAAATGTGATATGTGCCTCCTACTTGGAGAGAGAAACTTCTCAACAACTTTTTATTTAGTTAATATGGATTAAGTTCTTAAAAGATGTTCGAGTGAGACTCACTAGCGCCAGTATAGTTAAGAATCTGTTAGTCATTTTATTTTAAACTCATTTGGTGTGTATATTTATAATTACCCTTCACAAACTGAGTCTGAATTAAATTTTGGCATAGAAGGCAATGTAGGGTAGCAAGATAATGCTTCTGTCCATTAAACAAATGCCAGTCTTAATGATTAAGGTACTTGATTATCCTTGGGTTACATGTTCTTGTAGAGTCTAGTCAGGTGGGGGAAGATGATTTCCTATGGCATGGAACAGTTTCTAAACCCCTCATAAGGGCTTTTGGCAGAACTTTTTTTCCTTAGATTGAGTTGTGGCATTTTGAATAGAGTTAGAAGCCACCTGTTGTATTTCTTGGTGATAGAATCTATGTATCAAGTTCTGTCTATGAGAATAAATAGAGTTAGTGATAGTAAGAAGCGATTATTTGTACTTTATAGTAATAAAGGTTTTAGCTGAATTAGGAAGCAGTTGTCAAAGCCATTGCTAAAGGGTTTTATGATTCATTGACTCAATACATCTATTGAACACTTTCTGTTTGATGAGTGCTGAGGATACAGTGGTAAGCAAGCAGACCTTGGCAGTGTCCCTGTGGAACTTAATATCCAGTGGGGGATATAGACATTAAAAACAATCACTGATAAAAATATACCCTGCGTGTGATGGTAATCACAAAGAAGTCCTACAGATTGTTTTGTTAAGAGGACCTGGAATTTGTTGGACGGTGACAGTAGTAAATTATGAGCTAGACTGAACATATGTATATGGCTGACTTCTTCACCTCCTGCTCTAAACCTTTCTTGACATATGAATCTTGGATATTATTTTTTTCCCCCAATTCTAGTCCTTAAGACCTATTATTCTATCAAAAAAGTGTCTGTCCAGAGCTGAGGAGTGAAGGATAAGGGTTGTGGCCTCAGAGGGGTGATGATTAGGTAGGACTCTAGAAGGGATCACAAGACACTAGAACAAAAAATTTGAGTATTTTACTGTCCTGACTGTATGATATTCAGTTTTATGCGACTTACACCACTGTTGTCTTAGACTTACAAACTATTAGAAGGTATTATTAAATATTACATGTGATTAATATATTCATTCTTTTATAGTGACATTTATATTCTACTTGCATGTAAACCATATACCACAACTTATATCATTTATATATTAATAATTACAAAACATTTGTATTTAATCCTAAAACTCCAAAGACTAGAAAATGGAGGCATCTTTTATAATACTTATGTTGTATCATGTGCTTGCAGTGAAGTATAATGGGATGAGTCCTTGCTCTGTCACTTACTCTGTGTTGCTGATATTCTTTATCTTCTTCTGTAAAAGAAAAGTGGTTGAACAGCGGTGTCAGTATTCCCTCCACCTATGATCCTGTGACACACCTTGACTTCTCTCCTTGGGCAGTCAGATCTGAATGGGTCAGATAGCCCAATTTTCTCCCACTGAGTTGGTTTACAGCCCATTTCAAGAAGGTACAAGGCTTGGAGAAATGCCATATTGAGAAAGCGAATACGTTATTCATCTTGTCAAACTTTTAAAAAACGAATAATTGTTGGCAGAAAGTATTTAAAAATGCCTTTTTTCTTCCCCATTAAATAAAAGCCTAATTAGTAAATGTGGAATGGGCTCTCCAGATTGATGGTGAGGGAATTGGCTTCTCATCTTACTTCCACTTCTCGATTAAACTAGGATAATAGATCAAACAGCTTAAAAAACTGCAGGTGATTTTCAAAATTCATGGATCTCACAGATCTTCTCTTAGGCCACAAAACTTGCTTTGGCCTAGAATTCAATTGCTTATGCTACTTCTCCCATTTCTTTAGTTATTCTTACTTCTATTGTATCAGTAGGTTAAAATAAACATATATCTACATGAAAAATATATGTATTTTCCCCATATATTCTGATTTCTGTGAACAATAAAAAATATTAAATATTTGAGAGAGAACATAATAAAATTTGTCCAGATATACTTGCTGCTCGATTTAGTTTAGACTTCAGGAATAACGGAAAATCATTAGCAGCAAGTACAGTGCTGCCTGACACTTGTTTGCTCAGAACCTGTGTTAGGTGAAAGCGATGTTACTTTAAAGGCAGAAGAAAGCAACTTCCTGTGTCCCCCTGATTATCAATTCAGCTCCATAAAAACCTAGTGACATCCACTATGTGCCAAATCCTGAGATAACCCTCAGGAAAATAATGAAATAATCCCCATCCTCCAGATTTTCATAGCTCCAGAGAGAAGCAGGACATGGGAATAAAGTAAAACAAGTATTATGAAGATACTGTACAGAGTAGAAAGAAAGTCATGTTTAAGAGTAGTTCAGGGAAAGACTTCATAGAAATGGTGATTCATGAGCAGATATTTTAACAAAAATTCGTCAGGTGAAGGAAGAGAAGGCTGATGGAAGAGATACAAAGGTGTGAAGTCACAGCTAAAACAGCTATGTGAGTGGGAGTTCTTGGCATTGCCACAGTGTAGAAGGGAAGAGGGATTGAAGTGGGAGAAGGCCACATGTGGCTGTAGTAAAGAGAAAGAAAGAGGCCCAGAAGTGAGTCTTAACTGCCATGTGTAGGGCCTCGGATTTTATCCTTAGATGATTGAAGGTTTATGAGCTTGTCACTTCATGACCAGATTTCCATTTTGGAAAGATTTTTTTGTGATGATTTTATGGAAAATGGTGTGGTGGGTGCAAGATTGTATGGTAGCATGGAGACCCAGTTAAAAGGGTAATGCAGTAGTTTACATGAGTGATGAGATGATTTTCTGGTATATAACTTTCTATTGACTCATAAATACTCTGCCACATTAAAAACATGTCAGCAAATTAAAAATTTTTTTGGTATTCAGTAGAAAATAATTTGTTGCTACTTTTATAGTAGAAGGATTTTAAAAAAATAACTTTCAGTAGAATCTGTTTCTCTTTGTCTCTCTTTTTTTTTTATCGTATGATAGTTGACTGTAGTGCATAACTTTGAGGAAATTTTTTTGGCAAAATGTATTTTTACTTCATACTCACCTTTAATAGGTTCTGTTAGGGGAATCACTGGTGACACGCTTTAAAGCAGAAACCTTTTCATGCTTATTTTTTACTATTTAATGAGATTTCAGGTATATTTTAACAACTGGGGTTTCCATGATGAATCATTAAAATAAGTGAGTGGGCTGGAAGGTAATACTAACTTTTCTCAGTACTGCCCTGTTTTACTCTGCTGGGTTATTGGTTGCTTTTTAAATAGAACCTGGGTGTGTTAGTGGGTGGAGGTGCGGACGGGAACGGGGAGAAAGGGTCAGTAAGAAAATACCAGGTAAACTTGTGGTGACCTATTGAGAAATTCTCAAAATCTTCCTTTCTCCAACTTAAGCCATTTACTGTTTAAGCTCACTGTTTTTGTGCTTTAACAAGCTTAAGTTTGCAAATATTGTATTTTGGTAATTAGAAAATATATTTTCAACAGTTGATTGAAGTTTTAAGGCATCAAGCCATGTGTGGATTAGCCTGTGGAATCAATTTCTCATGTGTGTGGGATTAAAACCGTTAAAAGCATCATCACTGAAACTATACCTTCCTACAACTAATAACAGTAAGGTGTCTGTGGAATATATTAATACAATAATTCCTATGATTTAAAATTATTACTGGGTGTTTGGCTGGAAAATTATTTGAATATTGTAGGTACCTGAGTTGACATCATATGTGGAGGGCTAATCATGGGTTTCTAGTGTGACTAAGGTTTACTTTTTTAAAATTTGACATGATGTATTTAAACTTAGCATATCTTTTTCAGTAAATCAATGACTTATTACAAATTTTTTATATCTTTACTATTAAGAAAAATTTCAAGTACCATAGCAGTTGTAACTGCTAGAGGAGGTAGACAAAAATGTAGTTCACCTTGAAAATGATCATGGCTCAGGGAATAAAGAAATTGGGTCAAGCCTAAAATAAATGCAGGTACAGTGGCAATAAGTTTAATAAAAATTTAAAAATATTCACAGCATTGGTTTCAGGCTACTTTTGTTCTCTGTGATTTTATTAATGTATTATTAGTTTTTAATTGAGATGACGCTAATGGCACTTTCTCATTTTGGTCAAAATGTTTGTATGAAATACTATTGTGATTTTTGACTTCGTAGCCTCTTTTAATTACAAGTATAATTTTTTGGAAAGGCAGCTAATTCTTAAATAGATCATTTTGACCTCTGGTGATCTTAAATAGAATTTGAAATGGTATAAAATTTCTATGTCACAGCTATCATTTTGACTCATTTTATATTGTCAAATTTAATGTTTAACATTTAACCATGTACCATTAAATCATAGTATTGATAATGAGTTAAACTTTCATAAAGCTTTAATACCATAGTAGATTCTCATTTATCTGTTGTCACTGGGGAATGAAAGATGCTGAAGAATTGAGTTTTTCTTTAACCAAAGCTTGTTTAATCAGTAAAACTTAAAATTGATCTGAAATATTTTATATGCTCTTTTAAGGAGCAAGAATGAAATGGCCATTTACTCTTTTTCTTTGCTTTGTTTTTAAGAGACAGGGGCTCACTCTGTTACCCAGGCTGGAGTGGAATGGCACAGTCATAGCTCACTGCAGTCTGGAAGTCCTGAGCTCAAGTGATTCACCTGCCTCAGCCTTCCAAGTAGCTGGGACTACAAGCACGTGCCACCATACCCAGGTAATTTTTAAAAAAAATTTTGTAGAGACAGGGTCTTGCTATGTTGCCCAGGTTGGTCTCAAACCCCTGGCCTGAAGTGATCCTTCCATCTCAGCCTCCCGAAGTGCTGAGATTAAAGGTGTGAGCTGCTGTGCCCGGCCTGCTCTTAAATGTCATATGGTGTCATTTTGAGTGTCATTCAGAAAGGACATGGGCTTTCTGATTGGTATTTATTCCCCAATATAAGTTTTTTTCTTGTTTCTTCCTTTGCAAATGCCACACCCCTAATTCTGATATACTTACTCAGTTTAATGTTTGAGACTTTAAGTTCTCTGGTAGTACTTATGACCACGCTTTAACAGATTCATGAACTCAGGCACCTACATAAGACATTTGGCTTTTCACCATCTTTTGGCAGACACCTGACCACAGCTTTCTGCCCTAAAGGAAACCCCATCCTAGCTTTGGATATAGCACGTGTTGAGGCCTTGTTATTGTTGCCTCCAAGCACTCATTCCTTACTGGCCATTGCTAGTGGTGCAAACATGTCTGTATTCACTCTGTGTGCTTGTGAGCATCTGACCAGGGTAAGCATCTGCAGTTTTTTCTGACTGTTGCTAAAATGGGCAAATAGTGTACTCCCTTTATATGTTAGCAAATTCCATCATAACGGCAAAGTGGATTTTTTTTCAACCTCATGCTTATTTGTTTCAAGCAGTGTTTTCTAAAACAAAACTCAAGCACAGAGAGTATTTGAACCATTCTTTAATGTGCTGTAATGACATTTGGTTTGAATCTTATATTTAAAAATCAGCTTCCCTCCTTTTGCTTACATCTAATGGGAATCATCTTTCTTCAAGGTCATGCTTCAAGAAGACTACAGGGAAGATTACATTTTCTTCTTGCCATAAAAGTTGCAATAGAAGTAAGTGGGGAACTGCCAGGATATGTCTGTCTCCACAAAACAAGCAGAACAAATTTCCATGAATCAAAGCCACTAAGTATAGTTTTCAGAGATGGGAGGACATAGTTACTCTCCCTAGAAAAATACCCAAAATGCAGACACACCCATTGGCCACCAGAAAAATGCTCAAGTAAACGCTAGTTCAAACCTGTACATTTCACTCTTCTTACAGAGCTATTAAAGGGGTGGAAATCTACTATAGCTATAATCTTTTTTTCCCCTTTTCTATTTTTCAACCTCCCACATGCTTGGTGTTCAGTTCTGCTTGCTGAGTGTCTGGAATCTATAGCAGCACCTACATATACTGCCTCCACAGTGGCTGATGGTTTGCAGATAACTCGTGATTCAGACCCATAAGAAACATCTGTAAAATACATGACATGATACATACTTCAGATTAATCATGCAAAAGGGCAGAGTAATGAAGAATCAGAAAGCAATTTTTTTTTCTAATATTGATGTTGCTTTCTTTGAGGTTTGATGAGTGAAATATTCTTTAGAGTGGTTTATGTCACATTTCATTACTTGGAGAAATATCTCACATCATTTTTATAAGAGCCCTTTTGTTTATTTTTTTGGAGACAGAGTCTCACTCTGTTGCCCAGACTAGAGTGCAGTGGCTTCATCATAACTTACTGCAACCTCAAACTGCTGGATTCAAGCGATCCTCCTGCCTCAGCCTTCCAAGTAGCTGGGACGAGAGGCCCTTACCCCTATGCCCACTAATTGTTCTATTTTATGTAGGGACAGGGTCTTGATATCATGCTCAGACTGTTCTCAAACTCCTGGTCTAAAGAAATCCTCCTGCCTCAGCCTCCCAAAGTGCTAGGATTATAGGCATGAGCCGTCGCACCCAGCCTGCAAGAACCTTTTAGAGACCTTTTAAGTATATACAGGGCATATACACTTTAGCGTGAGTAGGTCAGAGGAAATAAAGCAAGATAGTAGATATCTCTGATGTGATCTAGTAAGCAAGTTAATGTTAAAACTGCTTGTATTCTTTCTTGAAACCTTTGATATAATTTTCAAAATTGCCTTTCATAGTTCTCTCAATTACTTTCTAGAAGTTTCAATCAATTGAAGTATTCATGGCTATCACTTTGTTGAATTTGGAGGGTGTTTGTTAACTCACTAAACACTGCATTTGAGAACAGAAGTCTCCAGCAGGCCTTAAATGATTGAGCTCAGTCTCTGAGCTTACCTTTTACCCAGAAAAGCTACTAGGCTCTCAAATTCATATTTAAAATGCAAGCTGCTGATGAGGAATGGGTAACACCTACTGTATTTCATATACATGTGTATATCCTGTATATCCATCCACCTTCCCCACCTATCCCTGGTGGATAGTGGGCCATGATTGAAAATTACTAGATTTAAAATGCTGGAAGATTTGAAGATATCCTGTCTCCTTAAATAGATTGATTTATACCAATAGGAGGGGCTTATTACTGTTTATAAGCTACTGTGCTTCACATGCGTTATCTAATTTTATCTTCACAACACAGTACTAAGGTTAGTAATGTCTACATTTTGGAGAAGATGAGACTGAGTTCTACAAAGTTAGATAAATTGACCAAGGTCATACAGCTAGGAAGTGACAGAACTGAGGTATAAACTTATATCGACTTGATCCTAGGGTTCGTGCCTTTTCCACTTGAGGAACATGGCTTCTTATTTTACATATAAGTGAAATATATTTCTCACCTCACAAATGCTCATTCTCATTGGAAGATTTGGACATCAAGAAATGAGCTTTTTTTTCCTTTTGCTTTGATATGCAATTTAAGTAGGCATTACTTTGAACATATTTATTAGTTTTATTAGTGAAGAGCATCATTGAGTCATTGAGACTAATACTTTTGTGGAACAACATTGTTAAGAAAATCAATATGCTGTTTAATGAGTGGTGTTTACTTAAGTCAGAAAGGAAAATTTAAACATCTGGAATATTTTTTAAACAATATAGCATTTATGCACAGAATGATGTTTCTCACTTATGTCTTACAGGAAATAGCATATAATTTGAAATGTATATGAAAGTTTTTATATTCATACATGTATTTTTATTTCACTGAGCACATTAAAAAATCATTATTAAAATGAAAAATTGCTTGATGACCAATTCTCTATGATGAAATTTTACCATGTCTTAATAACCCCATTATTCCTACATTATCCCTCTTAATGGATTGCTTGTTTAAAGAAAGTTTGTGAAGACCTTGCTGATTCATTGACATACAGCTTTACCCCACTTTTTTGGTATTCCTTTGAGGGTGGGATATTGACAGATGTGGGGAAGTGATCAAGGTATGTACACTGTCTCAAGAGATTGTATCCTAAAGTTTTTAACACTGTAAAATTGTGATTTGACTATGAATGTACCTTAGTTTAAATATATATTCAAAGAGGGAGTTATAGCTGATAAATTTAAAGATGAATTAGCAGGAGTTACAGAATCAGAGAATTTCTGAATGGGAAAGGGCCTTACAATTGAAGGGCTCTTGAAGTCAAAATCTTCATTAGAAGATGAGTTCAATGATTGTTGAAGACTAAAGCTCTAGATCAAGCAGGTTCTGAGTTTACTGAGTCAGGCTCACAGCTCAACAAACCAGGAAGTGAGTGATCACAGCAAGAGAGGGCTTGAAGCTTCCTCATGTAGGAGAAAAAACTGAGAGTCATTGTGGAGATAATCTTAGGCTGTGAAGAAAACCAGAAAAATAAAGACACCTTTATTTCTCCTTAGCACAAATGATATAATAATATTGATTACAAAACTATAAACCTATTTTAAAAAGCAAAACATGACTTTAAATTATGTGTATTTTCTTTCTGAGCAAAAATTTAAACTTTCCTTTTTTTTTCTGGTGAGACAGGGTTTCTTTCTGTTGCCTGGGCTAGAGTGCAGTGGTGTCATCATAGCTCACTATGGCTGCAAACTCCATGGCTCCTGTGGTCCTCCTGCTTCAGCCTCCCAAGTAACTGGGACTACAGGCACATGCTGTCACACCCACCTAATTTTTTTTAAATTTTTTGTTGAGAAGAAGTCTCATTATTGCCCAGGCTAGTCTCAAACTCCTGGCCTCAAGCGATCCTCCTGCTTCAGCCTCCTAAGCTGCTAGGATTACAGGTGTGAGCCACTGTACCTGGTCTAAACTTATTTTTATTAAAAAATTATGTATATGTATATATTTGAAAAAATATAAAATGTTTTGGTTGTTATCTAGAATGTGAAGGTTTTAACGGGCCAATGAGTATTCTCATCATTGAGGCATTCTATGGAGGCTCCCATAAACAGCTGGTGGATCTGCTCCAAGAAGAGTTAGAAGACTGTGTCCTTTATACCCTTCCTGCAAAGAAATGGCATTGGAGAGCACGGACATCGGCTTTATACTTCTCTCAGAACATTCCCATCAGTGAGCATTACAGGTAATTAAAGCTCAGGATGCATTTCAGCTTGCTTTTAATGTACTTGTTATCTGGATGTTGCTTCTCTGCAAGTCTCTTTGAGAATTTCTCCAACTGTGGAATTGGATCTTGTGACTATGGTAGATATTCCTTTAGAGACAGAGAGCAACAGAGTATTCTCACACTCTAAGGACACCTGGTCAGTAGAAAAGTGGCTTCTTGTAGAATCTATATGTCTGTTCTCATTTGTCTTGTGATTTTTATCATGTGCAAGTGTGTGGATATGGGTGACAATTTTTGGCCTGAGATGAGAGTTGGACACGTTGGTTTTTTTTTTTTTTTTTTTTTTGGTTCCATAACCTCCAATGCCTTTTTTATTGAGTATACTGTTTGGTTTAGTTCATTGTGTCTTCTCTGTATTAGTTTTTAGGGTAAAAAAGATAATATGCCCAAGGCTTTAAAGTCTGTTGAAGTGGAGATAAACATAGGAATGCAATTGAGAGTATGAAAGATGGAGAAGTTGATCTGAACTGTGACAAACTGAAGGTGGTGTTATAGAGTAGTAACCTTTGACTTATTCTTGAAGGATAAGTAGATTTGGGGGGCACAAAACTCAATTCTGAATTCCGATTTGTTAGGAAGTGGGAAAGAGGGAGACCTATTAGAAAGAGCCTTGTGAGAGACACACTGAAAAGATGGAGGAGAAATACTGATTACAATTTTAGGGGGGAACAGGTAGAATGGAATCCCCTTGAACATCTCTTCCTTCTTATTCTCGTATTTCCATGTGTTCTCTCAATTGTTAAATAGTGGAAGACTATCCTATCGTGGTTTGCTCATCTGATGTTCTTGCCATTCTGGGCACCTGTGTGTATAGGACTATGTTGGTTTAGGCAGGAGTGAGGATGCCAGGCTGATAGCGAATGGAGTTAGAGCAGGCAGGTTCTTAGGGGAAGGGCATGTTGCAAGCTGAGGTGTGTCCACCTTGACTCCAGCAGCTGTACCCATCTTCTGTGTCTAAAGTAGACCAACCACAAGAAAGACAACAGCTTGTGATTTAAATGCATGTTGCTGTTCTTAGTAATTTGGGGGATTCAGAGAATAACTCATTTTGTGTATGAAAACTATATATCACCTCTGAGAATTCAGATTGTCAGATGGAATAGCAGGGTATACTCAAGTCACATTACTTGGGATTTTAAAGGGTAAAATGCTATTTTAATGCATATTGAGAATTTTGTATTTTTCAAATCTAAAGCGTATTCTTCCTTACATAATTTAATGTTTTACGTTCTGGCATGACTATGTGAATATTGTTGATTCACTAATAATATGAGAAATTCCAATATAAAACATTCATTGTAAAGGCAATGAATGATAAGACTATTGCCGTGTTAAAATCTGACAGTTTATAGTTGCTTTCACATCTGATTTAATTGTGTTTTTGCAGCACCAATTGTATTATATTACTTAAGGTCAAGTAATCCAGTTGACTTTATGGCACATTTTCATTTAACAGTATCATTCGATATAATAAATTTCTACAGTTGTTGGGATATTAACATGAGCCATTTCTATTATCTATTGTTTGATTTCATTTTGATTATGCAGTTTTTCAGAATTGCATTATTCTATCATAGATATATTAATATGTATTTGGATAGCATGCAGACACGTCTGTGCATATGGCTTCCCCACTCCCTTTGAAGCCCGAAGCATTTGAGGATAAGTGTCACAGTTCTCTTTGAAGCAGTCTTATTTGAGAGGTGAATTTCTGCAAGATTGTGATGTAAAGTTTTGCTCTCTGATAGCCATAACCTCCAGTGCCTAACAGTGATATCTGTCTTCTTCCAGTCAGGCATTTAATATCTGCAGTTACCTGGCCGGGCGCGGTGGCTCACGCCTGTAATCCTAGCTCTCTGGGAGGCCGAGGCGGGCGGATTGTTTGAGCTCAGGAGTTCGAAACCAGCCTGAGCAAGAGCGAGACCCCGTCTCTACTAAAAATAGAAAGAAATTAATTGGACAACTAAAAATATATAGAAAAAATTAGCCGGGCATGGTGGCGCATGCCTGTAATCCCAGCTACTTGGGAGGCTGAGGCAGGAGGATCGCTTGAGCCCAGGAGTCTGAGGTTGCTGTGAGCTAGGATGACGCCACGGCACTCTAGCCCGGGCAACACAGTGAGACTCTGTCTCAAAAAAAAAAAAAAAAAAAATATCTGCAGTTACCTGTATTAATCTATTCCAACTTCACCCAAAGATACACCTCAACAGTTTCACTTACAGTTATATTTGACCAAGGATAACTTATCTACTTTTAACCAAATAACTTTTTTGAATATTTTTTGAAAAATAGCAACTTGAAAACTTAGGTCCTAAATTAAAAAATATGCTCATTCAATTCCAGATGGAATTGCAAGAATAACCTTTTGTTATACCAGGTACATCTGATCTCTGTGGAGGAAACTTTTAAAGATATGAAAAGTTTTTTCTTTCCAATTACTTATTCTATTTGTATATTTGGCAAATGAAATCATCAAAATTTGTAGAGGTAAAATGATTAAGCACCAATATTACCTACTATGCAAAATGCTCTGAACAAGTAGGAATGTTCTGATGAGAAAGACCTTGGATGTAGGTACGTATATGCTGCTTTTCTCAGCCATATGCTTGTTATTGTTTTAAGCTTATTATCTGAAAAATATTTTATTATTAAAAGAAAAATTCTTCAGCCTAATTAATCCGTTTGAGTCTTTTTTTTTTTTTTTTTTTTGAGACAGAGACTTGCTCTGTCACCCAGGTAGAGTGCAGTGGTGTCATCATAGCTCACTGCAACCTCAAACTCCTGGGCTCAAACGATCCTCCTACCTCAGCCTCCTGAGTACCTGGAACTATAGGCAAAAGCCATGATGCCCAGCTAATTTTTCTATTTTTAGTAGAGACAGGGTCTTACTCTTGCTCAGGCGGGTCTCGAATTCCTGAGCTCAAGCAATCTGCCCACTTTGGCCTCCCAAAGTGTTAGGATTACAGGCGTGAGCCACTGCTCCTGGCCTTAGTTTGAGTCTTCTTTGTCTTGACAACTAAAAGAATACATCATGATTCCATTAGAGCTGTTCAGTTTTATTTTAGATTGCAAAAGCTCAACAAGTTATTTTTCTCAAAGTAATAGATAATTATTATAATTCTTAGGTTGTAGTAAAGGTTTGCCTTCTGGAAACTTCACTAGATGCAGAAAAAAAGTTTATGTATATGGGGCCTGAGGGAAGGCCTTAAATTTTGTGTTCTGAAACGTGTGAGTCATTTGTCTTGGGATGAAGCATTTCTACTTTTTTATAATGTATCTTAGTCTAGGCATCAAGGATATTTCATTCATTTTTCTTTCTGCAGTATCTTTACTGAACTGAAAAAATCACTGTTATTTAAAATCATTTTTTCACCCCCAGATGCTTACAATTACATTTTCTGTTTCATCTGAGGTATTGTGGCAGATACTGATCATTGCCCACTTAACAGCCCTTCTTCCTTGTTAACAGAATCAGTTTTCTTTGGGATGGCTAAGTACCCAGACCCTGGGAGGGAAGCTAGATTGACTTAAGTCAGGCATGATGATCCCATTCTCCTTTGCCAAATTCCCCAACTTTCCTTGCAGCTAGGGTTGGTCAGTCCCCACGTTGTGGCACACTAGAGTTAAGTGGATGGTTTCTGGAGGTTCTTCCAGCAAAATGGTTTGGTTTTTTATTTTACTTATAAAAAAAGAAAGACACCTCCCCTTTCCTGCATTTGCCTGTAGTTGTGGTTGTGATATCTGATATCACAGATATCTGTGCTGTCTGTAACCATGAGGTACAAGTATGAGGACAAAACACCTGGATTGCCATAAACAGAAGGCTGCAAAGAGCCTGGATTAGACTTCTACTTTGCACAACGTAGCTACCAAGTCACCTGAAAACCCCTTTATTTATAAAACATCTATAAATGCTTTGTAAAATATAACTAATTTCTTTTTAAGCCTATAGCTGAGCAAAGTAAGAGAAAGATGTAGGTACTCCAAAAATGAAGAAGGAACTAGAAATTAGAGTGGTAAGCTTACTTTGAAGCTGTGGTTGCCTTTTCATAAAGGGGATGGTTCAATAAATTGTTACACTCTTGAAATGAAATACTGTACAGCTCTAACCTAGTGGAGGAAGTTTTCTGTATACTGTTATGGAAGGCTCTTCAAGACACATTAAGTGACAAAAAGTAAGAAATAGAGCAGTGTTCTGTGCCATCTTTGGTATAAAGAAAGAGAGGTATAAGTTTGAAACAGTGGAAGAGTACACTGGAAATGAATAAAAATAGTTGCCTGGGGAAGAGTAGCAGAGGCTGTGAGTGCCCTGCCTGTATTCCTTGGACCTTCCCTTTTGCCCTGACCAGCTTCCTGCTGCTGGTATCTGCAGCTCTTTGCCTAAAGGAGTAGCTGCTCTGCCATGTGTGCAGCAGGCTGGGATCAGCCCCCCACAAATGATATTTTATTTTATTTTTAAAAATAAACTAGAAGGGATATGAAAAACATACAGACAAAATCATTCTGAAATGTGTGCAGGAGAGAAATCATTCTGAAGTATGTGCAGGAGAGAAGTCAACAGAGATTCCTAAAAACCCAATATGTCAGGAAATGTAAAAGTATAATTCTAAATAACTCATGGGTCAAAGGAGAAATCATCATGCATATTAAAAAATAGAACTGAATCATAAGGAAAATATTGCATATCACAATGTAAGCTGCATCCAGAGTGACAGACATATCCAGAGCATCTTTAAATTTACTTTTAGTATCTATTATTTTTTTGTTTGGGACATCCCTTTCCTCCAAAGGTTATGGCCCAGAATAGGGCCCCTCTTAGTTGGATCTAGAAATAGTAATGGGGACGAAACAATAAGGAAAAG
Organism: Propithecus coquereli; assembly: GCF_000956105.1. Classification (NCBI taxonomy): domain Eukaryota; kingdom Metazoa; phylum Chordata; class Mammalia; order Primates; family Indriidae; genus Propithecus; species Propithecus coquereli. The sequence continues at coordinate 2,427,356 of NW_012141524.1, forward strand.
AATAGAAAATAATGAAATTGAAAGCAAATATATAATGGAGATGAACCAACTAAAAGTAGTTATTTTGAAATAATAAAATAGATAAACCGGAGATATGATTGATTTTTTTTTAAAAAAGGCACAAATAATTTTTAGAACAAAAAAATTCTCTGTCAAGGCAAGCATGATTTTTTTTCCCCTTAAGTGAACTATTCCCTTTGAAATATTGAATATAACTTTCTCTGGGAAAATGAACATTTCTAGATGATGTAAATTACCTAGGTATGTCTGTTGTTTGTAGCTAGCTCTGGTGAATACAAGTACGGATCAACTAGTGGGTACAGGTAAATTAATAAAGATGGGGGTGGTTTCTCAAACTATTCCCACTAGTAAATGAATAATTTAAATCTTACTTTGCTTGGCAATTATACCTTGTTTTGAATTTTTGCCTCCTGTTGAAAGTATCTTTCTGAATAATTGAATAGTACTTTATTCTTAAAATATCCTTGTATTGAAATATACCTTTCTGAACAATTTAATACTGTTTTAATCACAAAAACACTTTTTTATTAGTGTGCATGATAGTTGGGAGTATAAAAGTAAATGATGACTTAAGAATGTGTAGGTAGGTGAAATATGGTTAGGCTTACATAGAGCAGTCATTTTATATCTCTGTAGTAACCAGAACAAGGTTTAAAGGGATTAAATAATACTAATAGCTAACATAGTGAACACTTACCATGCAGTCGGCATTCTATAATCTCGGATGCTAGATATTATTATCTTGGTTTTACAGAGGAGGAAACCGAGGCTTCAAGAATCAAGCGACTTGCAATGGTTAGATGTCTAGTTAGTGGAGGATATGAGTTCAAGTCGGGCCGCCTGCAAAGGCCATATGCTATTTGTTCTTTTTTAAGCCCATCCTCTTAACTACTATGCCGTCTTAACTCCAGCTGAAGCAAGGTAAATTAATTAATTAAATTGAGCCTAAGTACCTCTTTTGATCAAAAAAATTGTACTAGATTTTACTATTAGAAGTAGGTGTGGTGCTTCTCCCTGTCTGGAGAAGTATTACAGTTCTTGAATCTTGTTGGGGGCTGAAGGCTGGAAATCAGGCACATTTCTAGGTCTGTGAATCTGTAATCTCTAATTTTCAGACTTTGAAGTTACAGGGCATTTGAATTTTCCTCTTTTGAAGCTTTTCCTTAAATACAAATAAGGACTACATAGATGCTTTCTTTTCATAGGATGGACTCATGAATACACAAATAGCATTCTCTGTTTATGATGGACCATACCTGCCACTCCCAAATTATCCTCAGACTGGTATACTGTGAAGTTTTCTACTTGGGTTAGGAGCTTGGCTAGAGGCAGCATTCCATTGCTCAGCTCACTAGCCTTATATCGTTAGGCGTTGTGTGCGCTTCTCGGGGTTTGGAAGATGTTCTGACACTGTGTAAGTAATTTTTTCATTAGATACAATGTAGCATCCCATAATCTCACCAATATGTGACTGTTCCATCTATGAAAATTGACCAAAATCTTCCTCAACATTTACTCAGCCAATCAGCTTCCCTCTCCTATACTGCCTTGTCGTGGAATTTTCTTTTGGTTTGTTTTTGAACCAATCTTACTATTCTGTCTGGCCAGCACACACAGCAGCCGTCTAGATTTGTATGGCCCTTAGGGCTTCCTGTACAGTATTTCATTTCAGTGAAGTCTCCTCTGATTGACAGCAGTGTTCAATTTAGCCATCTGGACTTTATGTTGAAAATGTAGCTGACCACAACACTGCAGAAATAGGATAATTCTGCAAACCAAGTAACTAACCATTCAGTCAGTGTCTGTCTGTCTGTCTGTCTGTCTCTCTCTCTCTGTCATATACACATACATGCACGTGCACACACACACACACATGCATTCTTCACAGCAAAACTAAACCTGTTATCTTAGTCCCTAAAGGATGGTTTATAGGCTTCATCTTTTCCATTTTTCTTTGTGTTCCTTTGTCAGTGCTCTCAAGAGTAAACTATTCCAGTAGGAGGAAAAAAAAAAGTATTCTTGTTATAGAGTTCCTAGTTTATTCTCACCACAAGTTGCTAATTCAGAAGTTTCTGCATAGTTAGTAACATGTACTGTGAAGCCACTGCTTCCAGAGAGTTAAGTACTACAGTGCAACTTCAAGTGTACGTTTTTAATAGCCCTTCTAGTTTATTTTAAAAAATAATATAAAATATCGCACGTAAGGTTCTATAGAGCCCCTTGGGTAATGGTTCATATGGATACAAGACATTATTTCTAACAGACTCTGCACTGTAAAGACCTCTAGGGTAAATCTCTCGTTTATTTACCCTTTGAAATTTGACAAATATGTTTTAAAAGACAAACTGAATGTTTATTACACTTTTACAGAGGGGAGAAAAATCATTATTTTTAATGAATGGAATGGAAAAGGAAAAAAAAAAGGAAGAAACCCATCCCCAAATGGATGCAAAATATGCTACTGTATAAAAGAACTTTGACTGTAGTATAAGGCCCTTCCTAGTTTTGCTTCTGTAAGTAACATGGTTGTTTTTGACATAACAATTGAATTTTTGAGTCTGATTTTAGAGCACTTTTAATCTAGTTTTTAGGTGTTGAGAGTGTCTTCGTTATGGTTAGTCTGCAAGCATGGAGAAAACACATTTAGAAAATGAAAGGTATTTTAATTTTACTTCCATCTCCAACATTAATTTGTATTTATGTGAGAAATATTTTCTGCTTTTATTAAGGTCTTAGTCAATGAAAATATGTTTGCTTTTGCCACTGATAACCTGAGGCACAGGTATCAGTCTCTGACTCACTATATTTGGGACCTCCAAAGCTATGATGCAAAGAGTCTGTGGCCCTTTCCTTCCCTTACCTTTTCCTAAGGAAGCTTTCATGCTTCCTTACTCCCTGGGGTCAGATTTGGCCTGTTACCCTTCTTTGGGCACATTGTCTTGTCCATTGAATGACTAATTCTTGTCCATCTTTTCCTTGTTTACACTCCTCTGTTGTTCAGGCCCTGGTGTGCATTCCCATGACGGACCTGCTGGTTTCCTGAGCTGCCAGCCCACAGAGATAACTGCCAAGGGGAGGGCAGGAGCTGCGTCAGAGCTACTGCTCAGAAAGGAGCATTCATGTCCATTTCACCCTTTTATCATTCTAAAAAACATGATTTTATATTTTAGTGAATTTTTCCCTATAAAATCTCTCCTATATTTTTCTTTGTTCATCATCTCATATTGATAATAGAAATATAACACTGCCCTTCTTTAGGAGAAACTCCTGGTGAATATGTGTAGTTGAGAGAGCATGGGGGCAGGGTGTGATGATTTGATCAAAATCTGCCCCTCCCCATCACTAGTCAGCTTTTCACACTTTTCTAGGCTTGTTTCTTTCCATTATTCTTTTCCTTCATCAGCATTTGTTAAGAGCTTTCATATTAACCATTGCCTGTGCTAGTACTGCTGATATAAAGCCAAAGTTTACAAACGTGGACATACAGTGCTAGCACACAGTAATCACTTAGTGAACCTTTGTTTATTGAAAGAAAGCTTAGTGCCCATATCCACTTGCTGATACTCCTAGCCATTATTCAGTAATCCCTGATGGAAAACCATCAGTGACATCCCATTGCATGTGTAAAAATCCAGAGTACACACAAGGATTTGCTCTGATCCACTTGATCTGGGCCCTACCTGCCTACAACCTCATCTCCCACCCCGTCGTCTCGTTAATCTGCTGTAGCAGCGTTGGCCTTGTTTGCTCACTCTGAAATATGAAGCTCTTTTCCAGCCTCAGGTCCTGTTACTAGTTGCTGGTCTCTTTGCTGGCAGCACTTACTCAAGTCCCCACCCCACATGACTTGTTCTTCATTGCTTTCTCTTTCTCAACCCTCAAGACTCTGCTAAAATCTCACTTTAGATTTTAGAGAGGCTTTTCTTGAGCTCCCTATCTAAAATAAGACCTTTATTTCAGCACTCTTTGTTTTTCTCCCTCTGTAATAACATTTTATATAACTTGTAATTATTTTGTTTGTTTGCTTGTTTTTATTCTAAGCTTCATGATGACAGGGGCCGTATCTGTCTTGTTTACCATTTTATCCCCAGTACCAAGTATGCTGCCTAGCATATAGTAGCTGCTTAGTAAATATGGTTGAATGAATGATTTGAGTTTGAAAATGCAGGCAAACATGGTTGCCATTGGCTTTGCTAATTTGCTTATTTTTTTCTGCTGTGAGTACTACCTGTATCCTGTGTCTAGAGAAGTCTATATAGAAACTACTTAGAGGCATTTAAGGGTTTGTGTTACTCAGTTTTACTGCATTAAACTAAAGAATTCCATACACACTTATTCACTTATTTTTATGGGTTATATTAATCAGATTATGAAAGCAGCCATCATCTATTATGTAATTTTTGCTAAAAGAAAACATAATATTCTGGAATTTCCCTCATAAGTGTTTCTAGAAAAAATTATTTCTTAGTTCAGAAAACTTTTATAGAGTCTATAATATGCCTGTGATATTGTGTAAAATTTCATGTGATTGTATTTGAAGGCTCTTTAGTTTTGGCAGTGGCCACCCATGAACAGTGAGTGGTTTTTTAAAATTCATGGTACAGAAACTATCAGCATAAACGAGAGATTAGAATTTGGAACAAAGAGGTATTTTGCTTGGCCACTGCAATTATTTAAACTCTTTTTTATTATTAGTGTTTTTAGACTGATACACATTCTTCGTTTTGGTCACAAATACCACTAGTCACCACTGTTTTATACCAGCCTGCTTCTCATTTTTATATTACTTAGCTGGCCCATTTAGGCCCTTGTATTTGTAGCCTCTGGCTTAGAATCTGCCCAAAAATGAATCTTTAAATGATCTTTAACAAAATATTTGTAATTGTATGTATACCTAAAGAGTTTACAAAAAAGAATAATAATCACCTTTGTTTGAAAGAAACAATATAGTAGGGAAATAGCCATCCTGGGTAGTAACCCCAGCTCTGCCATTAATTAATTGTTTGGCCTGAAAAAAATCACTTTTTAACCTTAGAGTTTTATTTTTTTTATCTTTAACTTTTTTTTATTTTTATTGCTTCATCTATCCCTGAGTTCTGTGATGTCATGAACAAAGAATTAAAGTCAAAATCAAGATTTAAGGAATTCTAACACAAAGGACAAATTTGTCCTGTCTCTCGTTCAACTTTGTTATCAGCCACTGCTTCATTTAACTGAGAGGTTTTTTTTCCTAGTCTTATTTGTTATCTCCTTGAATTTTTAAAAAACAATTTTATGTTTAACTTTTATTTTTAGAGTTAGAGACTTTTGGGGAATAATTCTAACAGACCTTTGGAGTCACTCAAATGTGACTTCTTATTTGTTCAGATTTCTTATTCCAGCCTCAGCATTTCATGATTATTTGCTTTTTCAAAGAGAAGGTGTTTAACCCTCATATTAGCTGTCTGACTCTACAGGACATGGGACGTAGGACATATACACCGTATACTCATGATGTTACCACAGAACTCACACAGAATAATCAGTACTAGAGTGATTACAGTATTCCCTAAAGAAGTACAGAGGAAAGGGTTTAATTCTTGTTAAGCAAATTCTGAGATAGACCTAAGAGGATGCTAGAGATTTTCAAAGATGGAGATGAAATGGAAGAGCATTGTAGGAGAAAAAAGTGTTGTGGACAAAGGTTCACGGGAAAAATAGGGAAACGTTTGGAAACTTTAAAAGCTTGGTTTAGTATGAATATATTTTAAATTAGGAGGAGTTGTAGGAGATCAGGTTGGGGTGACAGGTAGATTTTGTCTAGTTCATGTGCATTCTCGAATTCTAAGATTAGGAATTTGGAGAGCTTTTAATTTAGATAGTGGGTGTTCTTTGAAGGCTGTATTATTGAAGGCTCTGTTACTCAGGACTCTTTTAGTTGCATGTGATAGAAACCCAGTTCAAAATCACATAAATATAACAGAAAATGTATCAGGTCATATGTAACTGAAAGTCCCAGGGTGGCTAACCCATGGGCAAAGCTAGATCCAGTGATTCCGGTAACTAGGACTCCTGCTTCTGTTTTCCTCTGTTTTGACTGTATGCTGGAGCCGGCTCTCTCCATGTGGACCACTCGCCGAGCTAAGCTTGTATTCCACCAGTTTAGACATCTTTCCAGTAGTTCTAACAAATGTCCCAAGGTTGCCTGAGTGGAATTTTTTGTATTATGTGGCCTCTGAACTTGTTATTGTGGCAAAAGGCATCCATTAATAATATCATGATTGGCCCGGCCTGGGTTACATCACCACTTTGGAATCAGGAAGTGGAGTCAATCCCATCCAAACCATATCAACTGAGTTCAGGAGAGCAAAAGGAAAATTATATTGATGGTATTTATGGAAGGGGGAATGATGTTTTGCAGGCAAAACCATGATGAGTACCCTAGTCAAATATGAGAGTAAGGTAAAGAAAACTGGATAGGATGATTATTACAGCAATATAGAATGGAGACCATTGATAAGATTAGAGACAGTCATTGGATTCTAAACATCTCATGGAGAAATAGTGAGATTCTGAATGGGAACAATGATAATAGGAATGGAAAGTAAGAAAGGAACTAGCAATATGAATGAAATGTGTGTTTTTTGCTTTTCACTAGTTATGAAATTTGTCTAGGAGCTGAACTGAAATTACTCTTGTCCTGTCTGTGAGAAAAGAATTTAGTATATAAATTAATTTTTCAAAATCACAGAGGTCACAATTAAACTACTTTAGTGATTATAATTATTTTAGAAAATAGATAATGTTAGTAGTAAATCATTCATATTTACTCATTGCATTAACTCTGAGTGTGTTTTGGCAGCATTTTAAGTTACTCAATATACTTAAATGTAGTAAAACTTTTCTTTAAGAATGTAATGTAATATTTGCTCTTTTCTCCCATTTAAATAAAATTTTGTATGTGTATATATATGCACAGTCACGCGCCACCTAATGATGTTTTGGTCAATGATGGACTGCATATGTGATGGTAGTCCTGTAAGGTTATAATGGCATATCTTTACAGTGTCCAGTACAGTAACATGCTATACAGCTTTATAGCTTAGAAGCAATAGGCTATACCAAATAGCCTAAGTGTGTAGTAGGCTATGCCATCTAGGTTTGCGTAAGTACACTCTGTGACGTTCATGCATCTGAGAAATGCGTCATTAGACAATTTCATCGTGGTGCGAACATGTAGCTGTATATACAAATACACACACAACCAATAAGTGATTAATTATTTGGTATTAAATTCTCAAACTTATCATCCTCTTTCCTTCCAAAAAAGGTCAAGTATGAAGTATATCTGTGTAGTTCATATATTATGCTAGATCCCAAAGTGAAAATGAATGAGTAAAGCTTGTGTTTGCCACTCTGCTTGGTATACAGTTCAGAAAAGCCCATTTCTTTCTCAGTAGTCTGGAATTGCAGGCATACATTTGATGAACACACACTATATGCCCAGGTACAAATGATAAAAAGGTGAATAAGGTGGTATGCTTTCGGAACTGAATTTCTTCTTTTTGATATAGTTAGGGTTTTTTTTTGTTTATTTGTTTTTGATACCCTTTGGACAAGGTTCATTTGAGTCAGCATTTTTAAAACAGCCATATACTAATATGTTTCTAGGAAAATCCCCCAATTACTTGGTAATCTGTCTCTCACTACAGTAGTATAATAGATCTAAACTGTGAGAGTGGGGGACTTTAGCCCATAATTTCTGTGTGTATCCCAGTATTACACAGATATTTGTTTGTGTATAAACTGTTTTGGTGGTTTCCAAGATTTTTAGAAAATGAAAGTAGCTAAGAATGTGAATTCATTTTTGTCATTGTTTTTTTCCTCTATCATAAACTGAAATAAAATGAAAATTTTTTTCATAAAATCTAGTATAATTCAAAGCATGTATTTATAGTGTGTGTGTGTGTGTGTGTGTGTGTGTGTGTGTGTGTGTGTGTGTATGTGTATGTAGCAGTTGTATTATGGAGTTTCTCATTCATATGTAATGATTCTTAGCCTTCATTTTGTAACATTGCCGAGTGTCCTCAATTTTCTCAAAGGGAGTTTTTAACGTTTTAGAACCTAGAACAAAATTAACTCACTTTTATTGAAAAACATTTTTATGCCATTTTTAAAGAGGATTCCTTCCAGGAAACCAAGCAATAGCTCGGTGTCATTACTATAAGGTTTAGGAATCCTTAATTTACTATTCCATTGTAATTGGTGGGAATGAAGAGACTATATATAACTTGTAAGTTTATAAAGGGTGATAAGGTAGGACTATGCAATCATTTTAATAGCACTAGTGTTATTTTTTCCCAAATCTTCAAAGATATTTAATGGCATTCATATTTTATTTGCAGTACATTTTGAAAAAATAAGAGAAGCAGAGGTTAAGTAAGAACTGAGATCTTGTTTGCTTTGAAATTTAAATAGTGTTTAATATATAAATAGAGTTTATGTAAGTAGCCATTCTCTTTTTCTGATGTTGGTATTTAGAACTGGGAGTAGAAAAAAGAAGACACACATACATACACATACGCACAAAAAGTAGAAACAGTGGCAATTTTAGAATTGAACTACCTGAAAAACATTCAGGCTTTTGGAAACATGATCTTAATATTTGCCTTTTTTCAATCAGTTTTATTTTAGATAAAATGCTGGCAGATGGTAGTGATCCACTTGAACACTGTTGAGTTTTCTTTATTTTTTCCATGGAAAAAAGCTCCCAGAAAACTTTTATTCTTTAATATGTTCAGCATGCGTATGTTTTACATGTATTAACTGGTATTAAAAATGAAGTTCCCAATTAGATGTCTAAATCTGAGAGGAGTTGTGGTGAGTACCAGCCTCTTAGAATTATTTAAAAAGAAAGTTTTGATGAATAGGGGTTTCTTTTTTGTTATTGCATCTTTAAGCCTTCTCTGGCTCCAGAAATTAGGGAATTTGCATTATCAATGCTTCTCAGCTATTATGTTCTAGGATTTCTACTGGATATTATGATTTTTGATGATAAACACTTCAGATATTATGTCAAAACTTGGAGAATTCAGGGTATTTACATTCTATTATCACGTTTTATATTACAAAAAAGTAATACTTTATTATTAAAAGATTTAGGCTTTAGATGGGCATGAATAGTTAACAAACTTGATATGTCTTATATTTTAGAAAAATAGTAGAAAATCTCTGAACTATTATGTTGCAACCTGTTTTTGTTTAGTACTTTTGCTTTACATTTTAAAATGTAGGGGGTAGTGGTGGGGAAATCCCTTCTGTCTGGATTTATCTATATAAGTCACCTGAAATCATCTTCCAATAGAGTATAATGAAATGGTACCATCTGAATCAGTATTTCCACATTTGCAGTTTTGGATATTCAGCTTGTACTCAATCAACACGTATCTACATTTTTGTTTTACTTCTTAATTTGTCATGCAGTTTTTTCATTTTAGCTGATAAACACATCTAACCAATAATAACTGCTATTTTTCATAGACATGGACTATTAATTGTTCTCTCACCTATTTTATCTTACTGACTGGATGTATTTGTTTACAACTCCAAACCACAAATTAGGTACATGGATACTAATCCTGACTTACAAATATTAGCCTGCACAGTATGAATTCCTTTAATGTTCCTAGGGTTTTGATGTTCTCTCTTGTACCACTTACATATGATTATATAGGTCAGAGGTACTAGGAAAGAGCACTGGACTGGAAGTTAGAGGAGCTGAATTCAAAGATCAGTTCAGCTACTCACCTGTAAAAGGACAAATCACTCCAATTCTGTATCTTCATCTGCAAAATGATGAAAATAAATATAATACTCTTCCTATTTATCCTCAAGATTTGTCGTGCGGATCAGATGAGGTATTTATAAAATATGCTTGAAAGAAATCTTTCAAGCATATTTTATAAATCACAGAGTGAAATATTGTAAAATTGGAACAGTTTTACTGAGAATTTGTGCTGTTCTTTTAAGTGACTGATTTGCTCTGAGATTTTGTTTTGTTTTTTGTTTTTTTTAAATTTGTTTAGTCTCTAGCCTTTGGTTTATCTATTTTTAAATCTGAGTAGGAGAGATGATACTGAACTAATACTTTAAATAAAACAATGTTTAAAGAGTGGCCCCAAACCATAATGTATTGCTATTTTTGTGCTTCGGTTAATAGGTGGTGTGAGAGTTATAGTGATAGAGTGGGAAGAAATGGTAGAGGGAATATTATTTGCAGATTTTTGTTCTCTCTTTAACATATTATTTCAGGTTGGGCATCAATTTTGAATTATAGGTAAATAGCAGCAATCAATTAAATATTATACTGGTAGTAATAATGAATTAAAATAGTGGTCATGTTTATGTTTCTGTAATTAGAAAAGTGAATTAAAGATATTTCACTGTTGATTCATTTTCTTCAGCTAACATTTATATAAAGCCTCCTATTTTATAAGACACATTGCTACTAGGTACTTGATTTGAAAGTGTCTTGAAAGAATTCTATGTATGAAAAAGGTAAAAAGGAAGGAGATTGATTTGTACCCTTATTTAGTAAAAACTAAAGAATTTTTAAAGACAATAATGCATGTATAGTTGTCTCATGGATCTGAAGGTTTCATGATGCCTGTTGCCTTTTTAAGGAAAAGCAGCATTTCCTACCTGTGATAGAATGACTAACTTTCGAACACAAAGAAGTTATTTCACATATATAGCATCATTTCTTTGTTTAAGCCCCAAGGAAAAGAATTATATGAATGTCTGCACATGATGATATTTCTCACATTAATTTCAATAAAAGAATAGCAGCTGAACATCATAACTGCCAAAAATATTAGATAAATGGAAATAAATGTTCTAATATATATTCTCAAAATTGATATGAATTTTAGTAAACATAATAAAAGTTTCTTTTCTTTTTCACAATAGAAATTGTGAATAGAATGGAAATTGGCCATTTCAGGTCAGTTGTGTCACTGGCCATCTCATTAGTGCATATTACTTAGCTTGCATATGTCCTTAAAACTTATAAGTATGCAGAAAGCATTATTAATAGATAAAATTTTTGATGAGACCTTGTGTAATTTAGCTTTGTATTTTTTTCTTTAGAAATATACTTTTCCTTTTATTTCTTTCAAAAATCTCTGAACACATTTTTGCTTTGCTAATTGAGGCTGAAGGTAAAATATGCTGTACGAGAGTTGGAGAAATGTGTTTGACCAGCTTGTTGTAGAGGGTGATACCTAACCTGCTCATTTGACCCCCTCCTTTTTTCAGATACTCTTTTTAATTATTTCTTATAAAAGAGCAAACCTGAGATAAACACCTCTAACTCCTCACAACCCTACTGCCCCTCCCAGATCTTTCTAAATTCTCCTTTAATTCATTTCTTTCACCTTTTACTTCAAGTATTTTACCAGAGCAGCTCACTAAGAAGCAAACAGTTTGGGATAGCTATTAATAATGTTTTAGGTTTTGTCACTGCAAAGCAATATTGCCTATTCTATTATTCTTGTATATTATTAGTGACAGTAAAGGAGTGGTTAGTCTGTGAGTGGATGAGTAGAAAAAGAGAAAAAGTTACAGATAAAGTAACGGATAATTAACTCATGAATTCTTGAGCAACTGAAATTCAAAAGCAAATATCCAAAGTATACTTTAGGGTTATTTTGGTGTCTCAGGATATTTAGTATTGCCCTTTTCTTGAACTTTTATAAGCAAAGATCATCACAGATTTGCCCAGGAAATATTTTATTATTTCTAAGTTCCCTAAGGGCAGAGGCTTTGTCTTTTTCACCACTATTTCCGGGGTCTGATTCTCAGTGTTCAGTAAATATTTGTTGCGTGAATGAATAAATAATGATGATACTAAGAAATATCAATAAAATTTATGACATACTTTTTTTCTGTGTGCAGTAGTCCAGTTGTGTCCATATACAGATAAGAGATATGTAGAAAAACAATGATAGTTCATTTTCTAGCACTTAAGATTTATTATTTAGTAATTGCTTTACAAGGTTCTACTTTCTGTTTTTTTCTTCTTTCTTTCTGGTTCTACACATTGCAGGGCCCTCCCTGCATATAGTATAATAGCTGCTTACTACTATTTTAAATGTTTGCATGAATATTATGTTTTACTTAGGTAGAGTACTTCTTGTTTGTTATAATTACCTGTTAGAACAGTGGAGAAGTTGGCTATTGTAGTGGTTTTTACTTTTCTCTTTGAGATTTTTTTTCAAGTGGCAAAATATATAGCTGTAATGAATTTAAAAGCACATCAGACAGCATTTAAAGTGACAAATAGAAAAAAATAAAGTGGCAAACAGAATCTGTATGATAGAATACTGAGACTTTTCTTTTTCAATGATACAGTGGCAATATGCAGAAAACTGTTACTATTTGCTAGTTCACTGGCAGAAAAACTCTAGTTTGGGGAATACAAATGCAATGGGGAAAAAATGGCTTCATTAGACATGAATTTCCTGTAAGGTGTTAAACCCAGGATTGGAACTGCAAAGATTGTGATGAGAGAAGAGAACATCGGAGGAACAATAATGGTGTATAATACGGGGGAGGTCCTACATGTTGATGCCAATTTACGTGGTCTACTTTGTAGAAATAGTAAATCACTGTTTTTTCAGGTTGTATTGCTTGGCCTTCTGGCTCTTTTGGACATTTTCAGCCATACCTTAGAAGGATGTCCTCGTAACCCTTCTCTTTTATATCTTAGTTATTTACCACACTCCTTACACATCATTAAAAACTTTACTTTTATCACTATTTCTTGGAAATGGTATCAATTTTACCTAATTCTTGTTAAGGTGTCAATGATTATTAGTGGCTTATTGTGCTGTGCCAGCTAAACTAAAGTCCTCGGAATGTATACTTTTTGGATACGATGAATTTGCCCGTATTACATTTGATGTGATATAAAAGGCACTTCTTAGTTTTCTTTGTTTCAGCTATCCCCCCCACATTTTAGTATCACCTTGATTCAGTTATCAAAAGATTTCAGTGACTGACAGTTATTTTCCAACAAATAAATTCTTTTTTTTTTTTTTTTTTTTTTGAAACAGAGTCTCACTGTGTTGCCTGGGCTAGAGTGCCATGGCGTCATCCTAGCTCACAGCAACCTCAAACTCCTGGGCTCAAGCGATCCTCCTGCCTCAGCCTCCCGAGTAGCTGGGACTACAGGCATGCACCACCATGCCCGGCTAATTTTTTTTTCTATATATTTTTAGTTGTCCAATTAATTTCTTTCTATTTTTAGTAGAGATGGGGTCTCGCTCTTTCTCAGGCTGGTTTCGAACTCCTGAGCTCAAACAATCTGCCCACCTCGGCCTCCCAGAGAGCTAGAATTACAGGCATGAGCCACCACGCCTGGCCAACAAATAAATTCTTATTCATATGGTTGAAGCATGACCACCTGGTCCTTTCCTTGGGATAGTTCTGTCTATCATAAGTATATCCTCTATTCTGGTCAAGATAACTTGCTTATTATAGGGACGGTGTGTTTCCTATTTTTGATCTGAATGAGTGAACCAATTATGGAAAATTTTAATTATATACAAAATAGAGGGAACAGATAATGAACCTGTTTATCCTTTAACAAGTATAAATAAATGGCCACTCTTATTCTATCTAAACTCTGCCTAGTTCTTTCCCACCCTAGATGGTATTGAAGCAAATTGCAGACATTCTATTTGTAGCTGTATGTATTGCCTTGTGTATTTCTAAAAGATAAAATGTCTTTAAAAATAAAATGTAGCTGTAATACCATTATCACCCTGATAAAACCCCAAGTAATTCCTTAATTCCTTAATGTCATGAAATACATCCAGCCTTAAAATACTATATTTACTGTAAAATACTAAATAAATAATAGGATGCTATTACATAATGAAGAAATAGAAGGCAGTCTCCCAGAGCATGCTCATGATGCTGTTTAATCAGTGGTTGCTCAATAAAAGCAAGCCTTGTGCCCACAGAGCTGAAGTTTGGTGCTTCTTATCTGAGAAATGATTAATTGATTTTGATTTAATGTTTCACTAAGTATCTTTAATGGTTTGTACTCAGTTAGTTTTTATTCTTGCATCATATAGATTGCACTGCATTGTTTCAATGGTGCCTTGCCGTGTGGTGCAGAACAAACCCTGTGTGCTGCCATAGGGATAGCCCTGCCTCTAGGAGGGCCCTGGGCATCAGCATTTGTGTTTAAATCTCCTGCAAATCTTTCTAATGTGTAACCAGGGTTGAGAATACTGCTCTAAAGTATACTATCTGGGCTTAGTATAAACAGTAGTATTATCTGTTACATTTTATCTTCACCAGTTCAAGATTGTAAGTATAAATATAACTCAGTAATTCTATTAGCTTTGTTTCACTTGCTGGGTATTTCCTTTTCTTTTGTTTTGCTACTTTTAAGGGATAATTATAGTAGTATGAAACATTCTGTCCACATAAAAGCTTACTGAAGAGGTTAAATGTTCTTGCTAATTTAAGAAAATATTAATTAGACAGATTGTTGTTTTGTATTAGTAATTTTCATTTCTTAATCAGAGCACAAAAAAATTTTTTGCAGGAATGCTGCTACTTTATATTTATTTTTCTTTTCACAATTTGAGTGATTTTAATATTCAGATAAAATTTATTTTTGAGATAGTTGATTATGCTTTGGTATCTAGATGAGACAAAGACAAAATATAATTATTCTTTGTACTATCAGGAAGTTTTATAATTCTCAGTCTCTATCTACACTTTACCTATCCATAAAATATCCATCCATCTATTGATTGATCTCTTTAAGCATGTGTACCTGTATATATAGTTATCCTATTTACCATTGTCAAAAGGACTCAGCATAATGTCATTAATTTTCTTTGCATTCTTGCAGGCACATAAGTGTGTTAAATCTCACTTTATATGAAAGGAAACTGACATGTTCAGATGTCAAATGGATTGTCTATTTTCAAAGAGCAAATTAGTGGCAGTTGGTTGAGATAGTAACCTGTAGTTTATCCTATTCAAAAGCACTACTTTTCAATGTCATTAAAGCTTAAATTTTTTTTTTTTTGAGACACAGTCTTGCTGTGTTGCCCGGGCTAGAGTGCTGTGGCATCAGCCTAGCTCACAGCAACCTCAAACTTCTGGGCTCAAGCGATCCTTCTGCCTGAGTCTCTCAGGTAGCTGGGAATACACACCACCACAACCGGCTAATTTTTTTTTTCCTAGTTTTATTTGCCCAGCTAATTTCTTTCTATTTTTAATAGAGACTGGGTCTCACTCTTACTGAGGGTAGTCTTGAACTCCTGACTTAAAGCGATCCTCCTGCGTTGGTCTCCCAGAGTGTTAGGAGTACAGGCGTGAGCCACCACGCTTGGCCAAAGCTTAAATTTTTAAAAAATGTTGGGTGTTGCCAGTCTTTTGGTTTCATTAAGACATCATATTTCTTGGAATACTTTTAGTAACTTTTTTATTTGCCTGGCTGTCTCTTATTATACAGACGTGACCATCTTTTTAAATTTCCTAATGGTGCTGTAAAAGCGGAATCTATTTTGTCACAGTTCTGGAGGCTAGAAGTCCAAAATCAAGTGTTAGCAGGGCCATGCTCCCTCTGAGAAGAATCCTTCCTTGCCTCTTTCTGGCTTCTGGTGGCTCCCTGCAATTCTTGACATTCTTTGGTTTGTAGCCACATCACTGTAATCTCTGCCTCTCTTGTCACATGACCTTTTGCCTTGTGTATATCTCTTTGTGTCCTTTGGATTTAGGATTTATGCTAATCTGATATGACGTCATCTTAACTTGGTTCCATTGGCAAAGACCATATTTCCAAATAAGGTCACATTTACAAGTACTAGGGGTTAGCACTTGAATATATTGTTCAACTCACTACATCATCATTCTAGAATTCAGTGTATAATATGCCTGTAATTTTCTAGGCCTTCAGTTATTTTTGTTGTTGTTGTTAAATAAAGGACTCTGTCTGGTACCTCATGTACATACAGTAAGCCATAATATAGTCATTAATTCTGGAACCAGAAGAAGCTGTAAGAAATTGTATAGCCCATTCCCTCCATGTGAAAGTGTGATGTTTTATCTCCAGTTTATCAATAAGGCAACTTCAATGGTTTGATTTTTGTCCCTACCAAAACTCATGTTGAAATTAGATCCTCAATGTGGCGGTGTTGGGACATGGGGTCTAGTGAGAGGTGTTTGGATCATGGGAGCGGATCTCTTATGAATGGCTTGATGCCATTCTCGTGGTAGTAAGTTCTTGCTCTGGCAAGACTGGATTAGTTCTTGTGTGAATGGATTATTTCCTAAGAGAGTGAGTTCTTATAAGGCCAGGATGCTTCTTGGGTTTTGTCTCTTCACACATGTCCAATTCTCCTTTGACCATCTCTACCATGTTGTTAATATATTACCTGAAGTCAGGGCCATACCCCTGAATTTCACAGTCTACAGAACCATGAGCTACATAAGGTTCTTTTCTTTATAAATTGCCCAGGCTCAGGTATTCTGTTATAGTAACAAAAAATAGACTTAAAACAGCAACAAAAAAGTATAATTACAAAGATAGTTGTTCACAAAATGGTATGACTAAAATATTCATTTATTCCTCCTATTGTAGAATCTTTTCTGTGATATCACTTTGTTTTTTCTTATTAGCATGTTTAGCTATTAATACTTGGCATTAAAATATTAGCATAGTTAGAACTTTAGAGTTTTTCTAACCAAACTGCTGTCATTTTACAGCTGAGGGTAGAGAAGTATAGAGAGGTTAAGTGAGTTGTCAAAACCCAGAGGTAGGTGTTGACGTTTCTGGGCGGGTCCTGAGCATTTAGTATGGAATTCTATAACGTTAGTCTAATGTGACAAATCTGATAGCACCTAGAAGAGACTGATGAAAATCAATAACAGGTTTGAAAATAAATACTGAAAAAATTTGAAATAATTTAAAGGCAAAGGTAAGGGATGACTAAATTAATCATTAATATTGTTCTTTTGCCACTGAGGATAAATAGAGAAAAAGAGTTTCAAACATCAAGAGAAGCAGATTTGGCTTTGTTTTCCAACTAGAAGGTGCGATAGTGTTAAGAATTGTCTTGGAGAATTTGAAGAGGAATGAACTCTACCCTCCTTATTCAAAACAAAACAAAACAAAACCCATGTAAATCCACATATTAGTTTGGTCTTACCTGAAAATTTCAAAGTTTTTCAAATCCATTTGTTTGCATACTTTATTTTCTGACTCAGCCCACATCACTGCTTCCTCCACAGAATGCGACTTTATATTTATTTTACAAGGAGAGACTTCCACCCTCTACAATCACAATCTCTTAAATTTTTGAGCTCCTCAGTGTTGGATTTTTACATCTTTTTCCTTATAAAACAGGACATAATGTAACTGGTCAAATCTCTGACTTTGAGATTACAGCATAACATTCATACATTAAACTTTTCTATAGATGGATTAAGGTTGTGTGCCTCTAGTAGAATCCTTCATGCCTTCCAAGAGATGAGGGCAGAGGAGAAACTCAGTATTCCTACTAGCTGTATTGACCCATACTCTTCTGAAATTTGTCATGGCTTCAGCTACTTGATGGATTTTCTAGCCATGAATGAATATCAGGTCTCAACTGATCTGAATACTTCCTGTGGGTAGCTTCTACACTGACTTTTCTTAGTTTACCAGTTACTCTGGTACTATACTGGCAAATTTATGCTGCTTGCCTGCCATTTGTATACATCTGTATACTCTTTCCTATAAACTTTCATGTATCTATAGCTTTCCCTTTTGATAAATTCAAGCAATTATCTGCTCATAGGTTTTTGTTTTGTTTCATTTTAAAATGATCTAACTTCTTTTCCCCTACTGGCTTTCACAAGCAATCTAAAAACAAAGCAAAACAAAACACAAATAATTAACCCTTCCTTGTTAGTGGCTGTATTATCCAAGTAGCTTTCCTTGGCTTGGAAAGGAAGACAGTTGGCACTCAGATGTCTTTAAGCCTGCCTCTTCCTATTGCATCTAGTCTGAAAGTCCTAACACCAACTAAAATTTCAAGGCAGTAACTCTGGGGACTTCAAAGGAGATTATGGTTATTAGCACTCTTTCTGGTTGTCAAACAGGGTAGCCCTTGCATATATTTAGGATAAATTAACAAAGAAGTGGTCATGATGGGTTAATTATGGGACCAATTCAAATAACAAGTATTCTCAGCTTTATAGCTGGTGTGTCGTATCCAATGGAAAAGTTAGAGAACTTCAACATTAGTTAATTATACTTTGTAAGAGGTAGCACTGAGTTGCTCTTAAAGACAACTAATTAAGAGTTATGCAGACCCCCAATGGATGATTATGAATATATGAATACAAATCCTTGCATGGCCTAATGTATTATATATACCCTCAGTATTGCCTTCGTTAGCTGTAAGATTTTGGAGAAATTGGCTAACTTTTCTAAGCCTCAGTTTTCTTGCCTCTGCATATGGGACTAATAATACCTACCTTATAGTATTATTGTGAAGATGAAATGAAACCGAATGTGATAATGTATGTAAGGAGACTACAGTAGTGCCTGGCACAATGTAAGTTCCTCATAAGTGGTACACTATTTCTTTACATTTTCATAGCACTGTATAATTTTCCCACATACTATATCATTTGATCTTTCGAATGAAACTATGAAGTGGTCAGGAAAGGTGGTAGTAGCACCTTTCTTACAGATGAGAAAGCTAAGTTGCAGAGAGTGATTAGTCTAGTATCATATGGCTGTTTTTGGTTAGGTTTTTTGATTCCTATCCAGAAGCATTAGCCTTTTCTCTACATTATTTAAACTTGTAACTTCCTCATTTACTTATTTAAGCTTCTAACTATACAGGTATAAGAAGTTAGGGGAGTCAGTGCTTTATTGAAAGTCCTGATACTTTCGAGCCTGTATGCAAATGAAATAACAGCTACTTAAAGGGCTTTGGAAAATAATTTAAGATGCTAAACAAACATATAAAATTGAATATTTCTTTTAATTATTTTATTATTACATTTATTCTCTTAACAGTCAATCACATTTTCTTTACTTGGTGGTAAATTAGAAACATCTAAAAAATAGTCATTTCCAAAAAAGAGAAGAAAAACTTTCTATCACCATTTTTCTGCTCTAGTTACTGTATTAGCCTTGTTCAAATATTCTTTTAATAGCAAATTCCATATTGCTCCTAAAGCTTTTGTTGAAGAATTCCTAAGCGTTATAGCTCCTTATTTTTTGTTGGAGGAACTAATTTTATTAATATGTGGCAATGAAACCGACACTTTAGGAATTGAGCAAATAATGTAGCACACTGCTAGATCATCTTTTATTTTAAGCTCACTGAAAGAAAATATTTCCAATAATTGTTAACACTTGTGGAAAATCTTGTGAAAAAATAGGTGGAAACTAAGTCTTCTACCATACTTTGGTATTAAAAAGGAAAGATTGGCCCACTTATATTCAGTAGAGTGTATGTTTAACTTACTCTACCTCCATGTACTTCCTTGAAGCTAAAGAACTTGGGCAGGTGTTATTAATAAAAAATAATAATAAAAAAAACTCTATTTTAAATAAGGATGCTATTCTCCCAGCTTTGAAGCTCACACATACTCTCTAACTTATCCCAGCTTTCGCTCATCTGGTCTTTAAATGTCCCCTTTCATGTGGTCAGCCCACGAGCCATGCGTACTGCCGTTCAATCACGCCACTGTACATCGTCATCATGAGGGTGGTTTGCATGATTTGCATTTCCTGTACTGTTTGAGCTTCAGTGAGCTCTAAGCGCCACGTATGAAGAAACCACTGCCAAATAATGCAATGATTTTAGTCAAACCAGATGAGCCTGTGCTGGAGTCAGGCTACCAAGTCGGTTGGGGGCGGGGAGGTGTTGTTAGGATATCCTGTTAGAAAAGGATTCTTCAAGATGTCCACACATGCAAGATGTGAGTTCCTTGACAAATCTGGCCGTGTAATGTAAGAAGGTTACTTCTATGAAGAAAAGACTAAAAGGCTGAAATGAATAACCATATATATGTTACCCTCAGAAAATTCAGCCTTTTAGATTTTAGTATTCTGTCATGCTGCCAATGTAATTATTTATTGTGACAATAATAGATTTTGATGATATTAATTTTCTAACCATACAGAATGAAATTTAGTCAAAATTAACTTAAATATATTGATTACATGTCCCCTTGTCCTGTGAAAGAAAGCTTGCATTTTATTAAAAAATGATCCATAAAAGGTGTTGGACAAGTATTACAGAAATGGCATAGTAGTGGGCCAATGAATAGCTACTGAAGTGGGGAAGAAAAAAAATCATGTACCAGATACTAGTCTTCATGAAAAACATAGACAGATGGGGAGACAGACCTATATGATGCCACAAATAGATGAATATCTTGTAAGGATTTCAAACAAATGTTGAAAGATCCAATGAAATTTTAAAAGTTGGTTTAAAAGTATATCTTGTGCTTATAAACATAGTATATTTATTCTGCTCACCTGAAACCCAACCTCTAAATTGTTAATAAAATATTTTATCAATATTAAGCAAAAAGAATGTAGACAAACTATGTGTAAGTACAGATATATTAAAATGAATCTTACTAATAACAGTGACTAATTTTCTTAGGCATCTTAGACTCAGATATAATGTTACAATACCTATAAGAAAAACTTCAATAGAAATCCTTTTAACTATTGATTAATAATAGTTTCAAAGATTTCTTATTCTTGTATACAGACAATTGAGAAATATTTATTCTCTTTTCCCGTGTAATGTGTACTTTATAAAAATGTACTTGGTAACTTGCTGTGGATGCTACTCAACAGTTTTTAGTTTAGTACCAATTTACTTGATTACATCCTACCAGCTAATCAGTGCCTATCATGGATGCCCTACAGCACTTTTAAGATATTCTAAAGGGAAAGCTTTAAAGCCACAGGTACTTACAGAGAAAATTATTGCATAATTTTATCTATGTTAAGGAAAGGTAGACAACTTATGTAGATGCAAAAATGTGTATTAGATCTACACTAGAATAGTTTTTGCATGTTGCATGCATTATGTAGTCATTTAAGCCTGGAAACATTTTTCATGTGATGAGGACTAGAATGTTAAAGGCCAGTCTTTACTTTGCTAATTTCCACTTTTAACACTAATCTAATTTTAATATATGATTTAACCCTATCTAATGCTCAGTTTGGCACTTTGGATTGTCACTAGATTATCTGCCATGCAAGATCTTGGACCACAGAACACTTTTTTCAGAGTCTGAATTTGAAGGAGGGAATATTTGCCCTCCAGAGCTCTTTCAGGTATTCAGCTTGATATGTTCACTGGTGATGTTGGAATGTTGCATCCTAAGTAATGTAATGTCATAGCTGTTATATAGGTTATTAAAATTATTATTCCTTATTAGGTAAATTAGTTTTAAGAACATTGAGCTTATTAGAGATTTTCGTTTTATATAAATACATTTGAGTAATGAGTACTATTGTACCAATTTTTCTTTGAACATTCTTCTTGGTTACTTAGTTCCTAAGAAACTATTTTTTTAATCTAAAAATAAAATGTATTTTTAGATGCTTAATCCCATGGGGGAAAGGAACACATTTTGCATTAGTTGTCTTTAATTTATTAAACAATTCTGTAACGTGCTCTGTGCATAGATCATGAAAACCACTGGCACACATTTTTCTGACCTCACAACATAAGCTGCACTCCTGTTGCAATTCCAGAAAATGTGTTTATAACGATTCCAGCAATAATAGTCTTGTGACTAAATAGGAAACAGAAGCTAAACTAAGAGCCAAACAGACACCTATCGGTTTCCATGAGTTTAATCTGATTAAAACATGACTCTCAAAAACATTAAATACAATGTCATGTCAAGGAGGTGGTATATGAAAAATATAGCGCATGACAGGAAATTGTTATTAAACCAACATTACTAGTGAATCTGTTATGGAAATTTCCCTTTAATCTAGTTAAGTTTCCCCCATTTTTCACCTCCAGTGCATCAGCATGCTTTTCAGTTTTAATGTTAAATATGCAGTTTTCTGTTGAATGAAAGGCAGTTTTTCTACTTTTAAATACCACACATCTTTATTGTTACCACTAATCAAACAGATTATACATGAACTAGCTCTTCACTGCCACCAGGAAAATCAGTATGCAGAGTAGAAGAGAATCCATAATGGTCATTGGCCAACAGGACCTAAATACAACAAACCTAAAGGCAACTGTTACCTGGCTGTAACAAAGACAAGCAGTTTTTTGAATGTGAAGCACATCAACTATGTTGAACCCTAAATTATTGAATTTAAAAATAGTAATGATTTGATGCAAAAAATTTGGGAACTTCCTATCTAACTTCATCAAATTCACACCATCTTTACTGTTTACTTTGATGAAATAGGTGTAAAATGTTAGTCAGTATAACCTGTATATTTGTAGCTAAACTGCAAGTACTCTAATTTTTTAACAGTTCAGAAAACATTTTTCAAAAAAGAAATATTTTTACAAGGCAAGATTATTTGGCTGACTTACATTAATGAAACATTTTGGCACATGTAAAAGATTTCATCGAGCTATTACAACCACCCCCAAAAAATCTTGGTTTCCATTTAAAATGTCACCAATGTGGAAAAAATACCATCAATCAAATTGCATATCTTCTAACTGAAGAGAACAAAAAAAAAAGTAAAGAAAAGCGAAACAAACAGTGAGCTTTCAGTGCATTTTTGGCTTCCCTTAAGGAATTTGGACTTAGATATGGTCAGTTATCTGTGGCCTTAGGATTATCTTTTTCCTCTTTGTTCCATTGTACATTTTCATCTTCACAGGAATAAATCCAGTAAGCAATATTCCTAACTTTATGCTCCTCTAGCTAGGTACTAGGAATGCTTCAGTTCTTGTGAATGAGAACAGTAAAAGAAATTATTTTTCTGAAGAAACATAGGGATAAAACTTTACAACAAAGAACTACAAAACTTCATGTCATTATTCTTTTCTTCTCTCTTTAAAATTATTCTTAAGGACTTGGTGGAAACAAAGATCCCCTTCTCAGTAAACTTAAGTATAAGTCCTTCTTAGGAGTTGAATACAGGAAGAAATCTGTATGCAAGTTGCTTGGAAAAGGGCTAAATTTTAATGGCTAAGGGTTCCAGTGCTGTTTCTGCAACTTGCAGGATCTTAGGCCTTTTTCTTTGCATCAGGACTACTTCACCTTTGAGGTAGGCCCAGTGTCCTAGCCCCAACTCACAAAGATATTCAGAACCAATCCCCTCTGTTTTCATACATGCACAGAGTGGAGGGATGGTTCATGTTTCTACTATTACCTGCCTTTAGGAACATTCAGCTTAATTGCATCATACACCTGGTATGGAAAAAGATACCTAAACCACTTTAGAAAATTAAGGTTAAACATGAAAATATTGAAAGTTTGGCATTGAATGTCCTAGCGTGCTTGCAACTCTGTAATAAAATCATGTGTGTATTATAACACATTCATACTAACACTACCCCAATATCTTCTAAAAGTTTCTTCTCAACGATTTATTTATAGACTATGGCAGAAATCCCTATAATATAATAAAAATCCCATAACCAATAGCAATACTTAAGTAAAGTGGTAGTGAATATTCTCAAAACAATTGGGCAAGCAAAACATAAATTATATTCAGTTAACATGTGAAAGCGTACTGAGAGAGTTAAGTTATCTGTGCAAAGTCAGGCCACTTTTAAGTGGCAGGTAGAAGAAAAGCCCAGGTTTCTTGGTATATGGGCTTTCTACTCTACCGTCAACGAAGGAATATTCTGTTTTATCTGCAGATGAGAGGATTGTTTTACTCAGAAGTTATAGGGGTACTCTTGCTGTCAAAAGTGACCTCAATGTAGGAGGCTTTATTTAGCTCAGGTGCTATGGTTGGTTGAGGGTAATCTGAAAGGCTATATTTAACTATCCCTATTTTTCTAGTTTGCATACTCAAAATGCCAGCTTTAATGATTTAAATAATCCACGAAGCTTCATGGGAAGATAACAAGTTCCCTGACTCTTCCTCCTTTTTACCAGGCAGCCAGAAATTACAAATTAGGGAACAGGAGAGCTGTGAGTGGAATACTAACCTTCTGGTGTGATGCAAGTAAACAGTGAAAATGTGACAAGCCTGGATCCCATTTCCTAGAGATAATTAGCTTATCTCTAGTGTCCAACCCCTTTCACTTTTTCTGAATTTTTCTGAGGAACATCTCAGAATTTCAGGTCCCTTTCCTTTTCTGGCTTCCATTGTACTAGTTCCTAAGAGGATGAATAGAGTTACCCTATAGGGTAGATGTTGCAAACCAAATAGAGGCCAACAGGCTATGAGGGCATGAGATGCCTGGGGAAAGCTTCTCCTTGTCAAGTTAAGGGAGAGGGCTTTCTATTTGGAAGCAGCTGAAATAGAGAGCGAGGCATTGAACACACATTTACAAATCAAAATAAGAGTCTTCCAGGGACAAAGCATGGACTCACATGCTGCATAGTTTAACTTGCATGTCCGTGGGCAGAGGATAGACAGTTGACAGTAATCAAAACAGGAAGCTAGCATCCTCTGGAAAGAGTGATTATAGAGACAGAGCTCTTTATATTAGTAATGATAGGTAATGTTTATAAAGTGCCTCATAATTTACTTATATCTGCAGGACCTCATTTGATCCTCATAGTAACCTGAAACTGTAGATGGGCATGAAGAATCTCCTTTTGTAGATTAGGTGCAGAAAAGTTGTGATTTGTCCATGTTACCCATTAGGAAATTTTAGAGTCAGGACTTGAACCCAAGACTTCTAATGTAGGATATGGCTTTGTTTCTCAAGCAGGATGCATTTTTATTTCTCTTTTCTTCCCTCCTCTCTCTCACAAAAATATATGCCATGCACTGTGCAGGCACTGGATAAACAATGGTGAACAACATAACCCTATTCCTTACCTTTGTGGGGCTTAGTTGTCTTAGGATTGTGCTGATTAATAAGGTAGGACCAGCTAATCTATTGAGCTGGCTATTGGGCACTTCTGACTTGTGGCTAGTTTGAATTGAGATGTATAATAATTATAAAATATACAATGAACTTAAAAGATTTAGTTCAAATAAAGAATGTAAAATGTATCATAATTTTTATATTGATTATATGTTGATAATATTTTAGAAATTTTGAGTTAAAATGTTATTAAAATTAATTTCATCTTTTTTTAATGGTTACTAGAACATTTTAGTGGCTATTAAAAAATTGAAAATTATATTTTTCACTCCCATATGTGGCTCACATTTCCATTGGATAGCAAGCCGTGACCAATGGGAAAGTGATTTCCTGGGGTGCATTCAGCCTTTTGGTACTTCTGTCGTTACATTTTTTATGTTGAAACATTTGGATCATTTGAATTTGTCCTGGTGCATGCTGGTCTGTATTCCAATTTATTTTTTCTCCAAATTGATTCAAAACCATTTATTGGGTTGTTCATCTCAGATTTGAGAGACTACCTTTATCACATGCCAGCTCCTTGTATGTACTATATTTATTTCTAGACTTTGTCTTCTTTTCTATTGGTCATGTCAATATTTGAACCAGTATTATACTTTCTGTTTTGGAAATTTTAAAATATTCTTTAATGTCTGGTAGCATTAGTCTCCATCTCCAATTGACTTTTTCTCCCTTAGAGTTAACTTGGCTATTGTTTTTTTTCATTGTCTTTAGCTAAAAAAAATTAGAATTGGTTGGTCCAGTTGAAAATAAACCAAAACACCTTTTTTAAAAATTGTGATCAAGGTAAACTAACTCAAAGAGAATTGACGTCTTTCTTATTGACTCTTCATATCCAAGGAGATGGTACAGCTTTCCATTTATTCAAGTGATCTTTGGGATTCTTTCAGTAGTACTTTAACATTTTCTTCATAGAGGTCTTGCCCATTTCTTAAATTTGTTTTATGTAATCTTTTCTTTAAATGCTGAGATACATGCATATATACACATACATGTGTATGTATGTGTGTGTGTATGTTTATATATATATATAAGAACATATTAATTTGTACTCTGTAAGCTTACCAAATTCTCTAATTGTAATAAATAGATTTTTGGTTGATGGTCTTGAGATTTCTACTCTTATTTATAAATACTGATCATTTTACTTATTTCCTTCCAGTTTTTATACCTTTGACTTTTTTCTCATCTAATTCTGTTGGCTAGTACCTGTAGTACAATGCTAAATGGTAGTGTTGATAGTCTCTTTTTCTTGTTATTGACTTTAATGTTTCTTCCTAAGTATGATGCTGGCTTTTCAATTGCACTGGACATATTTTATTCTAGTGAAAACATAAAGTTCATCTTTCTATTTTAAGAATAAAAATTTTGTTCATTTTTAATTTTTATTTATTTTTAGAGAAAGGGTCTCCTCTGTTGCCCAGGCTGCTGTGCAGTGGCAGAGTCCCAGCTCACTGCAACCTTGAACTCCTGAGCTCAAACAATCCTCCCGTCTCAGCTTCCTAAGTAGCTAGAACCACAGGCATGTGCCGCCATGCCCGGCTAATTTTTTTTTTTTTAACTTTTTGTAGAGAAGCAATCTCACTATGTTGGCTAGGCTGGTATCAAACTCCTGGCCTCAAGCGACACCCCCCACCCCCCAGTCCACCGCCTCAGCCTTCCAAAGTGCTGAGATTATAGCTGTGAACCACCACACCCAGCAATTTTTAAAAAACATCATGAATAATTGTTGAATTTGGTTAAATGCCTTCTCGTGATCATGTGATTTTTTTTCTTTTTAGAGTTATTAAAATGATGAATCTATTAATAATCAATTGACTTATTAATATTGAGCCTTGCTTATATTTTTGGGAAAAGGATCCCTGTTCATGATGTCTTACTCTGTTTTCATTTCCTGCTGGATTCTGTCTGCTAATATTTTATATAAGATTTTAGCATTTATTTATAAGCAAGATTAACTTATATATTGGTCTTATTACTCTCACTTTATAAAAATAAAATAATTTTAAAGTTCTTCCCACCCCATATTCCTGTATACCAGTTTAAATAGAAATGGACTTACCTGCCCTTTAAAAGTTTGGTAGAATTCCCTTGTGAAACCATATGAACCTAATGCCTTATTTGGGAGATAGGGATAGTGGTGGTGATGTGATGGTGGAATTTTTTTTTTTCAATTCTCTCTGTCTCTCTTATGGAAATCTGGTTTTTTAGATTCTCTACTTCCTCTGAGATAGGCATGTTAAATATTTTTTTCTACAAAATTGTGCATGTATGCGTATATAGTTTTTTTTATGTTTGGAAGGTTTATTTATTTTTTTTCTATTAGTTACTTTTGTAGTTATACCTTTACATGATAACTTAGGTTCTCTAATTCTCAAGATAGTATCTGTTAGTTCTTTCTAATGAACAATGATAAAATTAATGTGTTCTCACTTCTCTGTCCTTTGCTGTTTCACTACCTCTTACTTTAATCACCACTGTCTTTCATATTTTTTTATCTGTATGCTCTTTAAATATGCATATATTTCTATTGCTTGATTTAGTATTAAATTATATCAAAAGACTCCCAGTCATTATGATTAAGGAAGTGATTGCGTCTACTCCACCTCCAAAATTTCTTTTAGTTTTCCCCCTGACAGTTGTATGATATCTGCCTGGTCAGAGCAAATGCTTCTTATGTTGTATTTTGCCATCCTGATTCCCACATTGACTTTGGTTTTACTTCTGTGGTTAAATGTATTTGCTGGAAGACTTCTGCTTCCAACCCATCTGAAGTAAAAGGGACTGGATTTACTTTTCTAACTGAAGTAAACAAAAAATGGGCAAAATACATGAAACTATGATTTTCAAGACTCTGGACATCCAGCAGTGAAGGACATTGATCACTGAGAGAAGTGAACAAGATGAGGTGGGCCCTATGACCTCCTCAGCTTAATGCCTTTGGGTAACTTTCTAAGGCCTTGGTGCTAGGAGGCAGGCCCCTTGATTTGAGGAGATGTAGGTAAGTATCTGGGTAAATAAAGAAGACTGGAATAAAGAGAGATACTGCAAGAGAGAATTCCAGAAATCTGCAGAGCATCCCATTCGAATATTCACATGAATACTGATCTGCACGTGCATGCTAGGAAACTCTCAAGGCTGGAGGAAGAACCATCTGAGAGGTTAGAGGGAATAGTGCTCATTGCTCACTGAAGGCCAGAAATAGTACCTGTTCCTACCAGCCAGAATAGGAAACACCATGGTTTGGTCATGGCTGTGGGCTCAACTGAGGTTCAATGGGGGAAGGATCTGTTCGAAGCTCACATGATGGTTGGTAGCATATAGTTCTTTATGAGCTTTATTTTTTTGCTTGCTGTTGCCCAGAAGCCACCCTAATTTCCTTGCCACATGAATCTTCCCAAAGCCAGCAAAGAGAGAGAGCTTCCTTGCAAGGTAAGGTGATACAGTCTTACGTAATGTAATCTTATACATCCTGTCACCTTTACTGTATTCTGTAGTTTAGAAGCAAGGAGTTGATCCTGCCTCTGCTCAGATGGAGGAACTACACAGGGCATGAATACACAGAGGCGGAATCGTGGGGGCCACTTTAGATTCTGTCCTCCACACCAGTGATTAGAGAATATCTCAAAAACAGCTGGATTAAAAAAAGAGAACAAAAACAGGCTGTGTCAGAACAAAGTTAAGCACACAACATATTACTCATTGGAAACATTGCAAGAGGAAGACAGTAGAGCAACATCTTTAAAGCACTGAGAGCAAAGCGAAAACTGTCTACCTAGAATCCTACACCTGTGAAAATATTGCTCAAAAACAAAAGTAAAATAAAGGCTTTTTGACTGAGAGCACAAAAAAAGAGAAAGAAAAGAAAGACTTGAAGAGGAAGCAAGAAACTTCATTTGGTTTCATTTGGAGCATTAGATACATCCCTCCCAACACTACCCCCCGTTAAATCTTTGACTCCTCCAAGGTCATAATCTTAGGAGTACGTATCTGTCTGTTATATCTCCCAAATCTGGGCTGATACATGTATATATTCGCGCATCCCTGCTTGACTGGGTGGTGAAGGTGGCAATTAGAATTAAGTCAAGATATTTATCTTAGTGCTTTTGAATAATTTTCACCTACCATTCTTTTCCTTTATATGAAAGAACTTTTTAAAGAAGCAATAAGCTTCCTTACTTGCGATTCTCAAGAAATCTCTTATCCAGACAATAATTTGAGGGTTTCATATTTAATTGAGAGTAATATGTTAAAAATTATTTAAATAAAATTAAGTAACTTAAGATAATATTTAGCATGCTTTTCAAAATTCTAAATATAGCTGTGTTTTAGTAACAAAAATATTTTTG
This sequence comes from Propithecus coquereli, assembly GCF_000956105.1. Classification (NCBI taxonomy): domain Eukaryota; kingdom Metazoa; phylum Chordata; class Mammalia; order Primates; family Indriidae; genus Propithecus; species Propithecus coquereli. Next base: position 2,456,796 of record NW_012141524.1, read on the forward strand.
TTTTGCTATGGTTAGTCTCAATTCCAGTTTCCTTATTTGCAAATAGAACAAGAAATACTATGCTGTCATCCCATAAAATTTAAAAATTTTTAATTTTATATCATATATATGAAAATACTTTGAAGACTCTGAGGACACATAAAATTGTAAAGTATATACATTAGAATTATGATGTCATTTTTAACTTTGTCAGAAATAGCTGATCTTCAAAATGCCATATATAATGAAGTTAATGTCTTAAAGTACATGTTTGTATTCTAGGAAATTGCAAGTTTTCTGTAATCTAGTTATTCAAATCTAATGGCTCTGTTTCATAAATTATTTGGGTTTCTTTTTTATTAACTTTAGTCGTGGATCAATTTGGTGTCACCTTTATCATGGTGAATTCCATATTGCTCTAGTGGTTTGAGTGGCTATAGTTTCTACTGTCTTGGTGTATAACTTACTGAAAACATTTTGTTAAAAAATATTTCACCCAAATATTGAAATATCCAGCATTCTTTCATTGACTGCCTATCAGCCCATGAAAAGTTATTGACTTACTCCTTAAAAAAATCACTTCAGTTTTTTGCATAATTAAAATATAAAGATTTTTATTTACAGAAATTCGACTATAGACAGCATAATTTTAACACTAGTAGGATCAAGAACATTAGAAGTTTTTGTAAATGCTAGAAAGCCTTTTAATATTGTCATTAAGGTGAAAGCTGTTAAACATTAGAAACAAAAGACACGTAGTCAGTTCAGACCTCTGAACATAGCATATAATGAAAAGGTTCAGAGGCATGGAGTACAACTGGGAATTCAGAGAAGAAGCTGTCTGTCTTCATGGAGGCAGTGGTATCTGACTCAGCTTTTAAGGATGAGTAGGACTGGGATGGACATGGAGGAACAGCTAGACAATAATAATAACTTATAGTTACATATAGCATTTACTACTTGCCAGACACTGTTCTAAGCTCTCTCCATATGTTAACACATTCCATTATTATTAATATCTTAATAAGGTGATTATTATCTTCACTTTTGAGATGAAGAAACTGAGACCCAAATTTGTTAAGTGACTGTCTCCAGGTCTCACAGCTAATAAATAGTGGTATTACTATTTAAACTTAGCTTTTTCAGCCCGAGTCTCTGTCTATCACTGGGATGTTCTGCTTCCAATTAATGTGATGCATTTTGTGGGTACAGTAGGATAAGTGAAGTTAAGGAAGGTTGAAGTCACAGAAGCTTTTGAAAGGGAGGCAGAAGCGTTCATATGCTATTGATGTGAGTATAAAGTGGTTCAGTCTTTCTAGAAAATAATTTGGTAAAACTATATTGTATCAAGAATCTCAGTAATCACACTCTACGTATTTGTCCTAAGAGTGTTGGGATACAACTCTCTGTAGATCTCTTGCATCTGTATGTCTTACGAGGAGGTTTGTGTAACAAACAGCATTGGAATATAGAAATAGTATCTCTCTTCTGGTCAGATAGCTGATTTATTTACCATCCAGCATAATAAAGATAATATCTCTGTTTGGAGCAAAGGTTGGGCAAGTTTGCTTCCAGCTCATTATAGATTTGGGCTTCCTAAGCTCAGGGTTGCTCAGCTATGATGCAAACCCCACAGCCTTTACATCATCTACCTGGGCCACTGCACATCAGCCTGATGGGCTTTGGGGGCCACAGGGAACTGACAAGAATGAAGCATGTGCTGTTTACTGTGCCCTGAGTAAGAAGTCCTTTCTCCCTGACTCAGGAGTGTTATGTCTGCTGCCAACATCCAGGACATCGTGGCAGGCTAACTTGTTAGCAGGGCAAAATCTCAGACTCTTCACAGTCCTCGACAAAGGACTGATTAGAATTATCAATAAAGCACTGTGTATAATAATTGGAAAGTAACTCAACCGGCCAATATTAAGGGAACAGTTTTGTAAGTTATAGTATATTCGTATAGTGGACTGTGAATTCCACAGTCCTTACATATCATGTTTTTACAAATTTAAATACTTAGGAGTATACTCATCAGAATGTTAAATAAAAATTATATTATGAAAGTGATGCATATAGTAGAATCCCAGTTTTATAAAATGTGTTTGCATGTTAAGAAAAAAATACTGGGATAAGATATTCAAAATTTAAAAATTGTTACATATAGGTTGTGGAATTATAAGTGATGTTATTCTTTTCTTTTTCTCTTTCTGTGTTTTCCAAATTATCCTATAATTAAAATACATTACTTTTATAATAAGGAAAATACACATTATTAATGAAGTCAAGCTGAGGGGATTTGACATGGTATAATAGGCAGATTAGATATCATATATAATCTAGAGAGGACAGTAATATGAGGATACATTGAAGGCCTATGCAATCAAAGATCTGTTTTTCATTAAAATGCACATATACAATATAATTGAAAATCATTAAAACAAAAGCAAAAATAAGAAATCCAAGTTATAACAGAGACATAAAGGAAACATTTTAGAAATTCTAATTTAGAGGAAACAATCCATTTGAACAAAAATCTAAGTTCAGCAAAGCCTCTCATTGCCTAATAAAAAGGAATTAAGTCAGTTAATCATAAAGAGCAATGTTTACATAATGAAGTATTGAAAGATGAAATGATCTGATATCTGGAATTTACTTTAAAATATTCCAGCAAAAAATAAAAATAAAAATAAAGTGGAGAGATGGGTGAACCAACCTTGGCAAAAATATTGATTAACTGTTGAAGTTGTGTGGTAGGTACTTGGGGTTTATTATGCTGTCTACTTTTGTGTATGCTTGAAAATTTTTATCATGGGAAATAAACAAAATATGACTAATTTATGTAGTTCTAAAACAATGCCTCTCAACCTTGGCAGCAAATAGGTATCACATGGGAGCTTTAAAATCTACTGATGCTTGGATCATTAAATGGCCTTCAGTGTAGCTTAGGCATCAGGATTTTTTCAGTCTATTGAGTGATTCTAATGTGTAGCTCATGTTGAGAACTAAAGTTCTAAGAGGACTCTGTTTGATAGATCTTTATTATAAGGAAGATTGAACATAATAATGGATATTTTCACAGCATTTCTAAAAAAAAAAATCAACAGGTTTTACATTATGTTGGTTCATGGACCATCCCTCAGTAAAAAGTGAGAATAGGCTAATAATTTTTCTTATAAAGATAGTTCTCCTGAGGACCAGAATAAAATAGTATAGGTACTTAGCTTAGTGTTTCTTTCACTTAATAAAATGATAAAGTTTCAGTGATTCTAAGGAATGAATAACTAACATATCCCTTTCAAATTTGAATAAAAAGAAACTTAAGTGATGTAGAGAGGTTAGTTTTTTAAAAAATTAGCTTATTAAATTTTCTTAAAGTAATTCTTATTTTAGAAAACTTAAAAGGACATTCACAGATAAAGATGAAAATAATCAGTTGTAGCTCCATTATCCATGGTTGATACTGATTTATAGCATTTGATTTCAAATTTATTTTAACTTTTTATTGTTAAAAATTTCAAACATAAATGTAGATGTGGAAGTATCATAAATCTCTATGTACCCATCACTCAGCTTCAGTAATTATCAACTCATGACCAATCTTATTTCATCTGTATCCTCCTCCCATTTTATCCCCCACCTTCCCTTGGGTTATTTTGAAGCAAATCTTGTATATCACATCATTTCATCTATAAATATTTTAGTATGTATTAGAGCAAATAATCTTCAGGTCATTATCACATATCTCAAGTATCGGTATTCTATGTTGACTGAAGGGAGATCCATATGGTATAGCTCCCAATTCTGTAGTTGCCAAAGATGGTGTTGTGTTATAAAAGTAAAGAGTCTGGTTTATATCCTTGAGCTACAGAAGGATCTGCTGGCAGGGCCAAGACTTTTCTCAGAAATTAACTCTCTATCAGTTTAGATAAGTAGTACATTGAAATCTTAGAAACCCAGAGTTCTACCTATTAAGCAGTCCTTAATTTGGAAGATATTGATGAGTATAGTTACTCAGTGTTTTACTTTAAAATAAACTAACTAGTTCTCTGTTGTCATTTTGTGTATAGCCAGGTAAACCCAAAGGGTTTGGCAGCTTGAGGTAGTCATAGTGTGTTTTGATAAAATTAACATGAAAGGCAATATGTTAGAAAGTAGTTGAAAACTGAAATCATTTAAGAAGGTACTCAGTTTTTGTGGCCTGAGCTGATAAAAACTTCATATTGTAGGATGGGAGGAAAGGCAAAACTTAGCATCTTTATTTATAGTAAAAACTAGCACAGCTTGGTGATACTTTGGTACAGGGGTTAAGAGTAAGGGTATAATCAAATCTGCCCTCAGCGCTACCCTAGGGATCTAACATAATATTATGCCTTTGGCAGAGGGTGAAGTTGAGAGGGCAAGGAATATTAAGGGAAGAAAAGTGATGAATTAGTCCAACATTAGTATATTGTGTTTAAAGTAGTAGCATGGCATCCAAGTAGGTGTTTCTGGTGGGGCACTAGAACTGGAGAACTAGAATTCAGGTGACTTAAGAAAGCTGGAGAATCTGCATTCGAAGATCATTCATGAAGCTATAAAGATGATTGAGTTTTTATAGGGAATATTTGTTTAGGGAGGAGAGTGGGTCGCTAAAGCTAAATCCTTTCACTTGTTGCAGTGGATGGATTCTTATAGGAATAAGAATGAATTAATCTATAATACGTTAAATTAATACTTACAGAACATCTGTATCACAGGCATTTTGCATGGAAAAGGGAATGAGAACTTACTGCATAGACTAGGGATAACACAAAGTGAATGCTATGGCAGAGATACGTACAAAGATTCATGAGAGTAAAAACTTGACGAACTGACTCATGGTGCCCAGGGCAGGAGACCAAAATTTTGTGGTAGTGTATGTATTCCTGGAGAATAGTATGGAGTGGTATTTCATGCAGAGGTAGAGACACAGACACATGTTATTAGGGTAGTAATGAGAGTCTGGTGTGGCTGAAGCCTAGGTTTTAGGTGAAGAGAATGGCAGGGAATTTGGTTCTCATAAGCAAGAACTAGGAAACCCCTTGTGGGGTCTGAAGAATGTTAGAATCTTTATTGAAATAGACAAAATCAACAGCTTGACTTCAACATGAATAAATAGATTGGGAAATAATGGAAAATTCATAGGTTTTGTTTTCTATTGAGCAAATACTATCACAATAAACTAAGGTATATTCACTGGTATTAATTTGTATTCATTTTGTTTATATCAAAATTTGACATATGATAATGTGACCAAAGTTAAGGAGCTAAAGATTTTATGTATATATCCACACACGCATACACATGGATTCATTTGCTCAACATACTAATTATTAAGAGCAGGGAATTGGAATTATAAAGAAGAATGAATAAAAGTTGCACCTATAAGATTTTTGTTGATTAGTTGAAAACAGCTAATAAAAAGTTATATTCTATTTGGGTAAGTACAAAGATATGTGAACACCTAAGAGGAATATATAATTCAATTTGGGTGTTAATGGAATGATCTGGAATGCCTTCTTGGAGAGTGATGACAATTGATTCTTTTCCCTTTTCTTTTCTTTTTTTTCTATTTTTTTAACCACATGGAGAAGATGACAACTGATTCTTAAATGACGCAAAGGAATTAGTGGTTGGGTTGATTTGTTAGAGTCTTTATTGAAATAGACAAAATACCATGCAAACTAGGTGACGGTAGCATGGAGATAAAAGGCAAACTGGTGTGTGTAGGGAACCACAGTCATTTCATTATCCTTGAAGCTCCAAATATGAAATAGCTGGGGCAGGAGATGACTTGTAGAGCTAGGTAGAGGCCGGGGCAGGTTGACATTTTACATACCCGCAGCAAGACACATGCCAACTTAAGGAACTTAGGTTTTCTGTAACAGAGTGACCTGGCCAGATTTGCATTCTATATACATAGCTGTTGTGGCTGGTGTGGGATGAACTGTTTGGGAAGGCAGGCTTAAAAATAAGATGAGTTAAGTGGCTTTTGTATTAGTCCAGGCTTCACTATGTAAAAGGTTATGAATAAGGATGAAGTTGAAGGGACAGGTACGAGAAATATTCAGAAAGTAAAATGGACAAGATTCATTAATATGTTATTTATGGAAATTCAGGATGAGTAAGTCAAAGGAAGGGAAGACTGTCAGATTTATGGTTTTGTGGATGATTGTGCCTTCAGCTGCAATAATAAATTCAAAAGAAGAGCATTTTATTGAATTAGATGAAGAGTTCTGTTTTGGACCTTTTGTATATGAGCTGCCAGTGGGCTATCCAAGCAAAGATTTCCAACAGATAGTTGTATATCTAAAGGTTGAGTGAGAAGTCTAGGTTTAAAATCTGGGTATGGGAGCCATGAACATATAAGTAGCACTGAAAGCTAAAAGTGGGCATTCTCTTTAGTATTAGAATGATGTTCATAATCATGAATATGCTAAGTATGTACTGAGCAAACTTGACCCAAGAACCAAAATTTGAAATGTACTCTACTTAACCTTGCCTGACTTACTTAACTTTCAACTGAAACATACTTTAACAAAGTGAACTATGAACCTAACCAAAGTCTTTTTTAAATATCATGTGTTTTCCAGAAAATTTTAATCCTAGCACCAGAGTAGCATATCAAAATATCATTTGAACTAAATCGATAGACCATTTACTTGGGGTTCTTAGAATTGGGTGGCTGGTGTATATAGGACACTCTTTTCAGTGCAAGAGACTTCAAAGACAGTCCATATAATGATTTTGGCAATAAAATTTTCATTTTTTCTTCTCCCAGCTCAAGCACGAATGACCTAGGGAGAAAAATTACTCCCAGATGAGCTTACAATTGCCAGCAATCCAAAATTTAACCAAATTGAATCATCACAGAGTGTGTTTGAAGACTAACAAACCCCAGGGCCTCGCCTGGGGTCTGGAAAGCTGCGAAGAATAAAGGAAACGGTGCCCAACTCTGTCCCCCCCCCCCCCAATCTCTCTTTGCACCTGTCCTCATCTGTCCTCCGAGCACTTTTACCAAACCTGCTTCTAGTTGCTTCTATCACTGCCACGAACCGGCCAAGAGCCAGCTGCTTTTCAGGTGAACGCTGCAGATGAGAATCCTTGAAACTTTAGCAATATGTGTTGCGCCAGATTTTTAAAATGATATATATGGAGATATATACGTGCACATTTTAAACTCCATCCACGTCGTTAGCAAACACGACGGGACCCGGGGCTGCGTTGGTTCTGCTGGGACCGGCTGACGTGCTGTCGTAAGCGGACGCTCGGTGCGCAGTGGTTGAATTCCTGGTCGGGAATTGTCCCTCCCCTCCCCCCACCCCATGCTGATTGTCTACACTCGCGGTTGTGCGTAGGGCAGCACGCACTGAGATTTTCTCCAGTGCGCACTCCGTGTGTGTCGGCGAACGAACGGGGTAAAATTCACTTTGGAAGAAGGTTATCAGGCTTTTAAAAGTCTAGGTTTTGCAAAAAATGACCGTGCTCCAAGTGGTGGCGGCTGTCGCAGGGCACGAGAATTCTGTACCACACTCGGCTTCAGACCTGCGCTTGGGCAGAAGCGGGAGAGGAAAAGTCCCTTCTGTTCCCTTCTCTGTTTCATGTCCGGGACACACCTTGGAGATGCTCGGAGGAGGGGAGCGCCACGGCGTCCCCAGCTGTGGGCACCGCGCGTCGGGTGGGCTGTTGGATTCTAACCCGCAGCGGACCTGACAGCGGTGAGAAGGGAACTTCTTCGTACTGTCACCCTGCAGCGGGGACGCGGCTGTCCGCGGTGTGCTGGGAACATCCCTCACCTTCACGTCGGGGGACCTCGTTAGAATCGACCTTGGCTGCCCAGTCTCCTTCCCGCAGTCGTGCAAATACGGGCGAATCCGATAAAAACAGATCACAAAGTCATTGTCGTTAGAGTGTACTCGATTACTTAAATCCGACGACTCTCTTGTACTATAACTTGATACCACTGACATTATACTTGTAAGAAAACATCTTTCCCAGAGTGCCTCAGACCTTATTGCTTTAAAATGATTATAATAATGTTTTCATTACTTTTATTATTTTAATGGTCTAGCGAAGTGACTGAATCTGGTACAGACTCGGGGGCGTGTGTGAGGTTTTTATGGAACTGTGATATTTGTGAATGGAATGCCTTGCGCTATGAATGTTAATATAATGTGTAAAGGGAGATTAAAAAGTTCGAATGATTATCCTAAAAAAAAAAAAAAAAAAAAAAAAAGTAGATTCTAGGGCATAGGGCTTACTTAACTGCAGTGGCTCTGAAAAATGGTTATCACCTAAAGATCAGGAATAATTAAGTCAAATGCTGTTCATGTGTAGAAGACTTTTCCGATAATAATTTTGCTAAATCTGGCCCAAGCAACATGGTGAGACCCCATCTCTACAAAAAAATAGAAGGAATTAGCCAGGCCTGGTGGTGTGTACCTTGTGGTCCCAGCTACTTGGGAATCTGGGGCAGGAGGTTGCTTGAGCCCAGGAGTTTGAGATTGCAGTGAGCTATGATGACACCAGTGTACTCTAGCCCTGTGAACAGAGTGAGACCCTGATCTCAAAAAAAAACAAAAACAGTAATTTTGGTAAGTGACATCTTGTTTGATGATAACAAAAATAAGAGTGCAAACTATAGAATGGTAAATAAACTCTCAGATATTGCTGTATTTTGGACTTTGAGTCATCATTTTATAATTGGGATTTCATTGCCAAAACAGAATTGATTAATAATAATGGCAAACAGTTTTAAAATGCTTATATAATGTTTATAATGTAACAAGCACTGATCTAAGCACTTTACACATCTTCATACCCCTCATGAAAGGAGTACTGTTATTAGCACCATTTATCACAGGAGGAAATGGAGACAAACAGAGGGTAAAGCAAAAACCTTGCCCCAAATCACATAGCTAAGTAGTTGGTGGAGCAGGTAGTCTTCTTCATAGTTCATTGTAGACCCAGGTATTCTCCCTTAAGAGTCCAGGGTAGACCAAGGTAGTCTCCCTTAAGAATCCATGGTAGACCAAAGTAGTCTGCCCTCAGAGTCTTATGGTACATCCAAGTGGTCTGCCTTCTGAGTACATGACTTTAACCACAGTTCTAGTTTAAATATTAGTGAATGCAATTGTCAAACAGTGTATCTATGCATTGTAGAGTTTTACAAAATATGGAAACGACATGATTTTTGCCCTAACAGGCAGTCTGTGGCACTGTTTTCCAAATAATTTGCTTTGCAACACACCACAATGATTCTTTTGATTTTCTACTTCTGTGAAAAGGCAATAGTATGTATGCTGAAAATATGTAAGGAATATATGCTTAAAAATATAATTTTAAAAAATGGGATATATTTAAAAATAAAATATATATTTAAAAATAAAGGGAATTTTTAAAAGTGAAAATTTAAAATTATCTGTCTAGGTTAACTGTACCTTATAGGTATGGACATATTAGGCATAGAGATTACTAACTTTAGGAGATTTTATAAGGACTTCAATGTGTAATAGCATATGTGAAATACCTTGCTCTTTACCTAAGAAATATAAGTGGAAATTATTTTAAGTCAAATAATTCAAAAGGTAATAGACATGCTTGCTATTACAACTTTTATTGTTAATACTTTTCATTTTTTAAATTATAAAAGTAATATATAATTATATAATAGAACATTTGGAGATAAAATATGAAAATCCATAAACCCAGCAGCTGTTATAACCTTATAGTCTTACTTCCTTATAGTCTTTTCCTATCTACCTAGTTTTACATTGTTGTAATAATAGCATGTTTATAAATTTGTACTTCAAGAAGTTTTAAATTTATTTTTAATATAATTGAGGATCTTTTTTGTAAAAATAAATAGAATACTAATTTGCCTTTTGGATAAATCCACATTTTCATATTCTAGGTTTGTTTTGTAGTCTATACCAAGTACACATATTATCATTCAGAAACATTTTTGTGTTATTCTATTTATTTCTGTCTCTTTACTCTCATCTTGTTTCTGTGCCTTCGGGTTTCCTCAGCTGGGCACAGTCAGGTCCACTGATGCCCCCTACCTGCAGGCTCAGTCTTGCACAATACCTGAGCCATTCTCTGGGCTTCAGGCCCACACCCACTGACTGATGTGACTTACAGTTAGTTGGTCCATCCCAGACCTTGGATTCATTTGCATAGCTGTTTAGACTCCTGCTTTCTTCCAACTGCCCATCCATCCCCCATGTCCCTCTTATTGCCAGTTGCCATTGGATCAGCCCTAGGCCTTCCCTTTACTGCTTTTTCCTTTCTCTCTCCTCACTTTTCAATTGTCAGTTTCAGATGACTTGGCCAGGTTTCTTCTCCTTATTTATTTACTTTTTCCGGTTATTCTGCTTTATCCTGTAGGCCCCTTCTGGGAGCTTTGGTTCCTCCTTCTTAGTTCCTGCCAGTTTTACCCCCTGGATATTCCCAGTCAGGCATGATAACCTGAGTCAGGCATGATACCTGACGTTTGTATAAGATTTTCCAGGATTACCTCCTGAATTCTGAATAAGAATTCTCCTTGAAATCCCTTTTTGCCTTATTCATTGAATTCAACCAGCATCTTGCCCAAGTTGTGCTCTTAGGACCTGTTTGTCCCACTGTCTTCTCTGATGGCAGGTGCCGTAGATGGTACTGTTTACTTTGGTGTGTACTCTTCCCTGGAACCAAGTCTCTGCCTGTCTCTCTCCTCTTTCCTTCTTGACCTCTTTTGCAGAGGCCTGAGAATACCCAGGACAATGTCAGCATGGTTTCCTCTGGAAGCAAATTACTGTGTAAAAATCGAGAAAGTAAAATAAAACTTTTAATGCACTTAGTTACTGTCTTTTAAATTCACTCACCGATTTTTGTTAGATCTATTCAGATCCTTTTTACAACTTAACTATTTATCACTTGAAGCAAAAGGAGCAACTGTCTGGGTCACGTCCACATGTCTTCCTACTGTGAAAACTCAAGATGCAATGCATGTTGTGTCTAGGTTTAACATGGACTGTAACACAAAATAAAAGCATCCATCAATACAGACTAAATTAAAATTGGAGTTGCATAAATAGAATCTTTGTTGAGCTGTCTTTATGTTGCCTCATCTATTCTACTTATTGATGAATTTTCATAACTTACTCCTTGAATAAATTATCCAAGAATTAGCCTGTGATTGTCTTTATATATTACTTCATATTTGTACAGAGGTATTGCCATAATAAAATCTTAAAATGATTACTGCTTTTATTACTCAGTTGTACTGGATTTTTTAATAATGATTACTGTTTTTTACTATCCAATGGAATGGATTTTTCATTTACAATTTATATTAAAATGGAGCAACATTGCCAAGTCTGCTATTAAAAAGGTCTCAATTATTCTTTCGTTTTTTCAACTGTAGGGACATTCAGATCTGTTCCTTCCTAGTAATACTTGTAACTGGCCATATCGGTAACATGATTAGAACACAAAACTTCTTTCCTCTAAGATATCAAATTTGGACATTCACTTATTTAATTTTAACCTTCTGGACATTATGCTGTTCTTTGTCTCTCTGACTTATATGTGGAATAATGTGGCATGGCCAGTTTCTTATAAAATGCAGCAAGTGGGGGGGTTCTGCAACAGAGTACTGGAGAACACAGCTAGAGGCAATTGGATCAATTAAATACGCCATTTCCGTTGCATACATTTATGATATCCAAGTGATCTGATGATGTGAGTCATAATCAAAGTAAAATGTTGGTCGTAGAGAAAGTCAAGAAAGAAAATGTAAGAAAGGATGCCAGCTAGTAGAAGAACATGGCAATGGAGACTGTAGTTATCAGTCAAATCTAGACAGGCTGGTATTTGATTTTAGTTTGAACCAAATGTTATCTGTTCTTCCATGCCATAATCAGAAGTGTCAAATTACATCACTCCTATGACTAACTTAGAGGATTTCTAGCATTTTCTCTGGGTTGCATGTAGTTGTCTCAAAGATTGCTATGTGCAAAAAAAGTGTTGTCAAAGAAAGGAAAGAGAGGTCTAGTTAGGTGACATGCTAGACCATCTATTTCTGCTTTACTCAAAGGCATTTTTATGTGGTTTACATATTAGAGTTTTGTGTAGAAATTCTTTTGAGAAAAGTAGCTGCTTTAAGAAAGTTTGAGAACTATTCCATTTCTCTGTCACTGATAGAAAGACCCTGTTTAGTGCTGTCTCTCTGTTAGCCGTTGATGTGACAGGGGTTTATTGAGTGCCAGGCCCTGTAATGCTTTCCTGAGTACCCTCATCATCTATTCGGCTGTGAAATAATAGCTGCTCTACGGTCGTAGGTTTTTCCTGTGGTTCCGCGCACAACTCACTTACATTTTCTCTCCACGTTTTCTTGATATTCTTATCTGCAACTTCAAAATGACTTCTGTACTAAAGGTTCCAAAATCTGTGTCTCCAGTCTGACTTTGCCACTTAATACCCATGTGAGGTTTGAGAAGTCATCCTTTCTGAGCCACGGTTTTCTTGTACAACTGATGTCATTACCAACCTTAGAAGGATAAAAAGAGAGTGAAGATACAAGCTTGTAAATTATGTAATTCTAAAGGAGAGTATTGTTTTTATTGCTGAAATCAGTATCTTCCGGACCATATCTCTAACCTTTTTATAGGAAATGCTTGTTTGTATAGTCCCTGATACCTTAAACTTAAGATTTATTGAACAGTACCCAGTCATTCCTTTTCCTTACATGAGATACCATCCTTGATTTTCTATTTTTATTAATGACATGATCTTTCCAATAGTCAGTACATTTCAAAATCTTGAAAGCACCTTTTAGTCTCTTCTTTAGATCTTACTGTTGCCACATTTCTTCAGGCTTTCATTGCAACTCGTCTGGGTTATTATAATCACCTCATAACTGGTCTCCCTTGTCTTCAGTCTTCTTTTAATGTGCCGTATATCCTGCTGTTGTGGGGTTTGTTTGTTTTTGTTTCTATGTTATTATTTTTGTTTTTTGTTTCCCTTCTTCCTAAAACATGTAGCTAAAATGTCGCTGATGCCTACACAAATAGTTAAGACTCCTCAGTTTTGCATTCAAGGTCCTCTACAATATATACTTACTCTGCATTTGCAGCTTTTCTTTTTACAACTCCATCGTGAACCTACCTTTCAGCCAAACCTTTTGTTTTCCAAATGAGTGTCCACAGCTTTTATTTCTGGATCTTGCCCCAGGCTCTACTGTCTGTCTGGAATATCTTCCCTTTGTTGAAAACTGCTGATTCTGGAAGGCCTGTGGAAAATGCCACCTCCATGAAAGTATTTGTAATTTTCCTCCAAACAAATGTGATTATGACTACTCTCTTCTGAACCCACTGTCTCACTGTTTTTTACTTCGTCTTTCCACTACTCCATGCTTGTATAATATCTAAGTAATTGCCTAAAATACAGTTACCTCTTTCTTAAGCCTAACTTGATCATTGTCTGTTTCTTTCCACTTATGAAACATATTTGAATTGGCCTCAGCCCCACGATGAAAAAGTGGTTGGTGGTGGCAATGCAATTTCATCTTACAGTTCATGTCCCACCATGGTACACATACAAGAAGGAAAAGTGGCTCCCAACCAGCTTTACACTATTGAAAATGTGGGGCACCATGTTAACACTATTTTTTTTCCTTGGTAAGATGCAGGAATATGTGCTGAAAGAATTATTTCAAACATTTTTATTTATATCCATGTTCAAATATAATTAAATGAAAGTATTCTAATCAGAAACTAAGATTTTATAGAAAAAGTAAATTTACTTACTCCTAGAAGGGCATCTTGCCTATTCTTGTCTTTGATTAATCTTCTGAGAGAAATTTCCTTTTGTTTGTAGCTTGTGTGTCCCTATTTTAATGTATTAGGCTCTGCATCAAATCCTTTTCATATTATTGCAAATCATCCAATCTTTTGCTACTTTAATGTTGTCAACCATTCACTCTTTATCATTTTTTTTAAATGGCAGAAAATAAAATGCAAAAACCCCACCCTATATTAATGTAATTTTATGGTTAAGATTTTACATTCACAAAAGTCTAGAAATTCAAAGTTATAGTTCCCAGAAGAATCCTAATTCAGTCACATTGCATAAACTGATATTAAGGCTGAAATGTATCATCATTACAATAATGCAAAATACCCATATATGCATGAGGACACAGTTATAGTTGCTGAGGGAACCATAATTTTGGATTTTCTGACTTTTTTTGCACATACGATTTCAACCATAACGTTAAGTTAATGCAGTTTTTTCATTGACTCTGGAGTAATATATCTGTTGCTATGTTTATCTTAAAAATAAGTTTTTGTTGACTCCATTTTTTCCTTCTATATATCTATAAACCTATACGTTATAGAGATCTGATGTCCCTACAAAGAGAACTACCTAAAGAATATTTCTATATAAAAACAGCTTTTAGCTTCATATATGCTGATACTCTCTCTGCCTTTCTCCCTCTCTCTCTCTGTCTCACTCTCTCTCTCTCTCTCTCTCTCTCTCTCTCACACACACACCCACACACACACACACACACACACACATACACACACACATAGCCTCACACACTTATGTTACATTCTGGCACATTATAGAAACAGGTAGCATATCCACTACCTGCTGTTGAAAGTGTTGACGATACTGAATTATTTATTCTATCTTCTACACTATCCAAAATCGTTTTGGATACTTTGACACATTTTGGTCTCTTCCATATGGATACTTCATGGTGGCAGAGTTGCCAGATGCTCAGGTTTTGTGACAGTCTTAGTTTTTCAAGGACTGTTGGAATATTCTTGGGAGAATCTCGCCTTCTTACTGATTCCTATGGAGTGGTAAAATACTAACATTTCTTTTAAAGTGTTTTTCAAAACAAGGAGTTATTACAAAAAGTTACTAGAATGTCCCATCTGAGTATATTTGACTTTGGGAACTTAGTAAGGGAGCAGTTTATCATGAAATTCATTTACAATGAGTTGGGATCACCCTAACAATGAGTAATAACAGCAGTGCATATAAATTTGGGAAATAAACAAATTTGAGGATATTTCAACATTCAAAATATCAAATAATGACTCTCATAAAATGTCAGCCATCTATTTATATTTCAGTTGCCAAAATGCAAAAATAAAGAGCAAGATGTCAAGTCTAGTTTATCTTTTTATCCCTTATCAACTAGACAGAATCCTGCATATAATATATATAACATACATATGCTATATATATTATTAATATGAGATATATGCTATTCACATATATATTTATATGTTAAATATTTGCTTAATTGAGTAGAATGTGGATATTTATGGTCCCAGGTATTTGCTTTTTCTCTTAAGTGTGAATAGAAACTCATAATCTGCTCCCTTTCCAATCCCTTCCTTCAATTCACATGTAATAGAAATTCTGTTCATCTTTTAATGCCCATCTCAAGTATTTTCTCCTTTAAAGCCTTTTCTGGCTTTTCTGGGCCAAGTCTGTGGTTCCCCTCTTTCTTCTCTCATGACATTCGGTATCTTTCTTGGCATTTCCAAACTACGATTCTGTATAAGTAGAGAAAAAGGAAGAAGGGGCAGGACTGACTCAGAAGGGAAGCCTCCCTGCTGTGTCCTATACGTGGCAGAGAGAGGCTTTGACTGCCAGTATGTAACCTATGACATGTGACCTTCAGACACATGACCCTCAGACATGTGACTCTCAGACATAGGCAATGGAAAATTCAAATAATATTGAGAGGCAGATGGATATTTGTAGTTAGTCTCTAGTGTATATTATACCCATGTTCAAGTACTTTGACTACATTGTATAGAGACAAGGGGTAAAGCATGATCAAAGAAAGTTTTTCTGTTTTTTCTTGGTGAATATACTTTTCCCCATTTAAATGGAGAATATTTTCATCTAAACTTCTAATTTGAAGTTGTTCCCACTATTGGAATTATGAGACTGGGCTCAAAAGCATCAACTATGACTTCGTTTCTATTACTGACCCTACACAGTTTCCAGCTTTGCCTCTAACTGGTGATCCCCAGGGTGGATCCTCATTTTGTGCTCCTCAGTCACCTGGTAAGGAAGTGTGGCCTAGGAAATTTTAAGTTCCATCTTGCTATGGTATTTTATGACACTCACATATAGTGTGGCATGCTAGGTGAGACCAAGAGAAATGTATCTCAGAAAGTTACCATGTGATGTAGGTTGTGTTGAATAACCCTAGTAGTTCATTTTAGATAACAGCTTTATTTACGTAGCATTTTGCACTTCCCATCTGTTTTTTCCCCCTGTACCTATGTATACGTTAGTTACTTTTAAAAAAGAGAGAGAGAAAGCAATTATTTAAGTTGTGATCAAGGGAAGCATATTTTTTAAAAATATGATTAAGTTTATTTGTGTAACTTAGCTACCCAGTGAATTTTTAATTTTTGTTTTACTCTATTTGATCTTTAAAAATCTAGCTTTAAAATGTTTCCCCTCTGTGGATATAGACTGGGTCATTAAAATTAAAGTTAGAATTTTCACATACAGGATTTAGCAAATCAATGTTTATAAAAAGTTTTATCTTTAAAATAAGAGTATAAAGGACCAGGATACAGTCTTAGGACTTGCAACTTTGAATTCTTTTTCTGTTGCAAATGTACTACATGATTAAATATTTCACTCTCTCAAACATTTCTTGAGTGCCTACTGTGTACAGTATACTTTGCTGGCTTTGACTTTTGTAATTAATTATCTAGTGATACCCTTATAATTAAAGTGATGTGTAAAATAGCAAAACATTAGGGATACTAAATTATTTGTGGGGAGGTATTTTTCTAAGTGGTGTATTAAATACCAAATTTAGGGAAGATTTCAAAGAACTGTCTTGGACTTGCCAAAACAAACACAGGAGAAATAATCAAAACACAGGAATAATTTCTGTGAGAAGCATAACAAAAAATGTCACAAATCAAATAATAAAATGACTCAATAGAATAAAGCATTCTGGGAAACAAATTTAAAGCAAATACTCATAAGCACTGAAAAATTTAGATCTTATGACTGATTATGGAAAGACTGAATATTTAGGAGATATTCTGTTTTGTGCTTGATATTTTAGCTGTATGCTGTCTCAGTAAAAATAGCAAGTCACCATATTTTTTCCTTGTTAGCTTATTTGTTATTTGGGCACAAAATACCTTTCTCTCCATGGTTGTCAGGAATAGCTTAGTTGATATGCCAGGAAGGAGATATTATTGTTGTAATTGTTATTATGATTATTTTCATTATTACTGTGTCATAATATTCAAGTCTAAATTTTGTTAATGTCCAAAAGCCACTCTGTGCTTGCTTATGGTTGGTTTCTCAGCCTTGTGCCTGAACTGAGCTTTCTGTATTTATGTGAGTGGTAGTGTTCTGGCTTGACTGGTCAGTGTGTCCTTAAATGTGTATAATCCTAGACTACACTGGTAGAGTTGGATTGGAATGACAATAAGACATTTCCATCACCTTGGGTCTCCAGTCTTCCAACAGTATAGTATTTAGAAGTGAACTCAAGAGACTGATGAGTGGCATGAACTAAAGGGCAAAGAACATTCCAATATAAAATGATATGCTGCTGTTAAGGAGTAGTCTTCTACGATAGATTAATCATAAGATGAATTATAAATATTTCACATACTAATTATATTAGTTTATGGAGATAAAACACCATATGAAGTGTTCCCAGCACACTCAGCAAGTCAGATGCGCTTTGCATGTTAATTGACTTCTTCAAGGCTAACGATCATGAATCCCTGAAGAGGACAGAAATTATTATCATGATATTGTACATTCCTGATCTTTGTACCAGGTTGACTCCTACCTTTCCCCCTTGAGTTCCTTTGCTTTGGATTGTATCTTGAGTACCTGATATACTAGGATAGTGAAGCAGAGAACAGTGCCTGAAATATTAGAGACCCTTAGGAAAAAGTAATGGGCTCAGTCAAAATGACATTAAATAATACTTCCTAGAATTGTGTTGGGTGCTTAAGATGGGGCATGGATGCTTCCCAACTTGATTTTTAGTGGTAGGAGCAAATGTCATATTGAACACATTACTATCAACAGAGAGTCAATCAGTTTATTTTCTCAGTGTCATTAAGGGAATGAATGAGTAACTTATTTATTCCTTCACTTATTTGAAAACATGTATTAATCACCTGGGCAGGATAGGGGACATGAAAAATATTAACACCTGCCCTACAGGAACTTAAAATCCAGAGTGGTAACTGCCATGTCAGGGAAAATATAGGATAGTTAACAAAAGAACAGTAGATGTAATTTATCTCATCAAGAAATATACACTGTAACTGGAGGAAACAGGATAATATTACTATATAAAATACCAGAGAAACATGTAGAACTGATATGTAAAATTTATAGCAAACCAGAACCCACATTTTTAACAGACATATTTGGTGCTGAGGTCCTTTAGTTTAATCAAATCTCCAATGCATTTTCTTTCATTAAATTATTATCTATTATCTTTAGTTACCTACTGGGCACTCTGCTTATATTCACCATTTGTAAAAGCCGTCCCCTTATTCCCCCTCTACTCCAAACCCTGTTTTGTTTTTTTCTCTGGTGTTAAGGGATATTACCACCACCTCTCTGATTATGCGAGCTAGAAACTTTTGAGTCACCGTTAACCTCTTCCTTTCAGTAACCAAGCCAGACATTTCTGTTTCTTTCATCACTCTTAAAATCAGCCACCTCTCCCTATCCCACTACCCTGACCGCCTCCACACTGAGTAGGCTGACTCCTTCACGTCATTTAGGATGCTGCCAAGAGTGCATCTCCTTAGAAAGGCCTTCACCGATGGTCATTACCTCTCCACTTTGTATAGTCAGAGCAGTCGTCACTCAATAAATGTGCAATGAATAAAGGGATGAAATAAAACTATTCAGGTTAGTATAGTTCTTTTTTATACCATTTATATTCTTTTATTACACAAACATAGCCTATAAAGAAGTACGATTCACATAAAAATGTTGAATTATATTCTAATTTTAGACAGTTTGAAATCAGCATGGAATAAGTGGAAAAGGTTTTAGGTCCACATCTACTTGGATTTGAAACTCATCTCTGCCTTGTAGTAATTGCTGTTGTCTTAGCATGTAACCAAACCTCTTGTGCTTTAATTTTTTAATCAGGAAAAGGGGGATAATAAGACATACTTCTTAGGGTGCTGGTGGTGAGGATTAAATGAAACGATGTATATGTAAAGACCCTTGCAGAATACATGGTTCCCTGTCTTCCTTTGGAATATTATTATTAACATTAGAATATTAGGGTTATTTAAGGATTTTATTATCAAAAAGTGTTGATAGAGAGCCATGGTTTTAAATGAACTGGTTTTACCTCTTCTGTGTTTGGATATGTTCAGAGTGTCCTTATTTTGAGAGTGCTGGTGATTAATGATGGTACTTTGTTTAATTCTTTATCTTCTCATTCTACTCCCATTTCTCTTGGCCAATAAGCGTTCACAACTCAATTAAGAAAAGATGAAATAAAAGATAGTTAGTATAATAATAAATGTGCAGTGATTCACCACATTGCTAACAGATTAAGTGGAGACTTCTTATCCTGCATTTGGATACCTCCAGGTCTGATAGAAGACCACCTTTCCAGTTCTATATGACTACTTACTTTTTTTCAAACCCTAAATTTGAGCCAACTATTCCTCTTCTCTGTGACTTATTCAGATAGCATTGTACCTTCTAGACTCAAAACCTCAGGACCCAGACTTCCCCTGCCACCCGCCAAAATGCTGAGACTTCCTGGTTTTTCACTGCTCTTAGTTTCCTTTTCTTCTTCTGAGCCTCCATAGTACTTAGTGCCTGTACCTTTATTCACAATCAATCTCACGCTGCTTTGTGACATTTCTTGTGCAGGATAGGGCTGTTACTTATCTTTTTATTGTTATTTAATGTTTCCTGTATTTATGGCTTGTTTTACCAATTATATTGTCAGTTCTTTTACAACGGGGATGATATCTTAAATTGTCAAGTCGAGAGATTTCACAGTGTTCTGATTTGTTGACTTATTGATAGAATGTCTAAAACAGATATATCTATAAATGTTCTGACTGGTTCATATTACCTTGGGTCTTATAAGAATACTCTTAATAATGAATTCCATTCCCAAAAGAAATGAACACATACATCAAAAAATGTTTAAATGTATGCAGTAAAAATTTCAATTTATTTATAGATTTTTTTTTTTGTCAATAGCAGGCCTACCCTCTCTTCCTGTCTCTTGCTTTCTTGTTACAAACATAATTACAGAGTGTCTTTTATGGATTAGGCACTGTGCCAGATACCAAGAGTTAAAAGACTTGAGAGGTTGCTGTAATAATTTAAGACGCACCTGAATTTAAGTGGTACCTTTAGCCAAAAAAGCTCAACAGGTATTATATAATTTGTCTCCTTAAGCATCCATAACACAGGTCAGAGTGCTGATGCCTGAAACATGGGTGGATGTTAAGAAAACAGCCTCATGTTGGAGATATTGCTCAGTGGCAGGTCATACGTACAAACCTCGATTCCCTGCCTTCTTGACAAGTGTTCTTTACACAGTGCCTTCTTGTACCCAGTGCTCTCCTGGCCGTTGTGATAAGCACAGGAAAGGAAAATTACATGGTGGAAAAAAGCAAAACTGCCCAAGTAATTGATGCCACACCATGAGACAGCTTTTGGGAAACTAGATACTCTATTTAACAGCCTGTAAATTACCCATTACAAAAACCTAGGAAATTAAATGACTACGTTTCCTTTTCCTTTAGATAAGACTTCCATCTTGTATTTTTAATTGTTTCAGCAAAGGGAAACATTTTGTTATACAGTGTTCTTGAAGCCTTTTGAAAATCCATAGCATTTAAACATGCAATAGAAATGTTCTAATTAAGATAAAGTAGCTGACAACTAAAGCAAATTGTGTTAAAATGAATTTTGTATATTGATGATTAATGAATATTAGAACTCTGTTATCTTTTTACACAGGTTTTATGAATTAAAAAACATGTTGAAACCAAAGACTTTTGAAATGTTTGGGAGTAATTTTCATTTACGCATGTATGTATTATTGAGCTCCTGTTACATTGAAGTACTGTCAAGATGCTTTGGAAGTGATAAAGGGAAGAAAGCAGTAGTTCTCTTTCACTTCTCATATCCAGTTCTATCAGCAAACCCTGACAGCCCCATCAGCACACTCAGTCAGACCACTTGGCAGCACTTTCACTGGGCGTCTTAGTCCAAGCCACTGTCATTTTTTTTTTTCTCTCTTCTTTCACCCATGCTCCCTATGGTCTGTTTTCCATATAGTAGTCAAAGTTTTCTGGTATTA
>NW_012141524.1:2478898-2485246 GCF_000956105.1 Propithecus coquereli
ATAATTTCTTCATTACCAAATTCGGATCAGACATTTGTGATATTCACTTTATTTATATTTTTTATACTTAAAACTTTTCTGTAATGAACATGTATTTTCTAATTATTAGAAGGAAAAGAAAAAAATAGTGCCATTCCAGAATTGGAGAGTTTGGTAGGTGAAATTCAGCTCGTGAGGAGGAATTTAGAAATTAGGTTATCACAAACAGGTCAAGGGTCTGTTCAGGAACATTAATTAAGCAAGGAATTGTATTCAGGTAACATGGGCGGGTGAGTGTCAGGCTAGGGAAAAGCTGGTCCATCCAGAGCTGTGCTTTCCAGTCAGTAGCCACTAGCCACATATGGCCAGTCAATTTAAATTTAAACTTAAATTAATCAAATCAGATTAAAAAATTAGTTCCTCAAGTGTACTGGCTGCATTTCAAGTGCTTGATAGCTATATGTAGCTACTCATATGTGGATAGTGCAGATATAGAGCATTTCCATCATCACAGAAAATACTACATCACAGAAAGTACAGAATCTAGGATCTTGGAAAGTAGGTATCGAGGAACAAGAACGCATGAGAGGGAACAAAAGAATCAAGACTTTAGGTAATGAGTCTGAACAACATAAATCTAGACCAGGAATTTAGGTATTGAGTAAAATGACACAGTTGGAAGAATTTACTCTTGTCAAAGGCCTACTGAGGCCATGCAAGAAAAGTAGTAACATAGCCCAAACTGGTATCTGTGTTAAATTGTGTACTCTATCTCGTTATGTGATAAATGGTTTCAGTGGAGGAGGGGGCCTTTGGAAAAGATTTTATGTGAGATAACCTAGCCCATGAAGGATTATTACTGGATTGTATGGGCAGTGGCTGAAACGTTTAATGCCTGCCCTCTCTTTCTCGTTTCACTGCCCTTCCATACCATTTAAGATATAAAAATATGCATCTTGATGAAATGGTCACACTCCTACTGTACTTAGGTATATTTTAGCATTTCATTTTACATATTAAGTAAATAGGCTAAAAGGCAAACAACTGGTTTATCAAACTGAACAGAAAAGAATAAAATCCCTAATCTCAAATTTCGTTGTGTTAAACAGTTTGGATTTTTTAAGCAAATATGATTGAAGTTGTAGATACAATGTGTGTTGGAAACAATCGAAGCATGTATATGGTTACTATCCCAAATACACAGAATGGTGTTAATGTGCTTGCAGCACAGAGCCGTTTTGGTTAGACGATTATAATAGCAGCTTACTTGTACTTTTGGTGAAATGGTAAGCTAATGATGTAGCCGTTAATTTGAATTTAGCAGACATTTTAAATATAGGTTTCTCTTACAGAGACAAAAGTTGCAATTTAAAGCTCTTTGGTGGTCTAAAAACAGCTTAATTCTGTAGTAGCATGGTAATAAGTACTAATCCAGCTTATACAGTGATTGTAGTATGTCATGTTTGTGAAAGATTGCCCAACTGCTTTCTCTGGGTTTTATGTTAATTTAAAAATATTAAACATAAAACCTTATAACATCTTCATGCTGAGATAAACTGTTCAATTTAACTTGTGCTCAAGCAGCAGCTGTCAGGAATTATCTTGTTCCTAGTGGTTTTTGCTATCACCTCGTGCCCTTTCCTGCCAGAGACACACTGTGGGGTGATAAAATGTACCTTGTTAGGATTTATTGCTTAAATAATACCTGAGGCAAGATGAACATTGGTAGCCTAGGGATTAGCTGCTGATTGAGTGATGTCATTCATTGTATTATCATCAATTTTTTAAAATTGATGGTAAGTCAAAAGTAAAAATTGCCTGGGGATCATACCTGCATTCCTTTTGTGGGCACGTTCACCACTTCTTTTGGGGTGTTATTGAGCTAAATATTTGAGGAATGCTTATTTCCCAGTTTAACTACCATTTTACAAGCGAAAAAGCAAGGAGAAATGCTTTACTAGTGCTGGAGATAATTTCCACCGTTTAGAAGTAGTGAGAGCTATTTTAAAATTAGTTATAAAAACAGTGAATTTCCTTTTAATGATTAAACAAACTGAAGGAAGTGTTGGTGTGGGCAGTCTCAGTGGTTAATGTTATGAAAATCATGGCTATTTATCTTCTGAATGTTTTGCGTTATTTTATTGGGGAGGTGTTCTTTGAAAGGTTCAAGTTTAGGTGTGGATTTTTTGATTACGGATCAGCTGGTGGGTAGGGTAAGGAAGGGGAACATGTGGCAGCAGTAGAATGAAGGGCTCACCTTGGTTAAACATTTGCTACAGATGGTCTACCCTGAGGATAATCCTCATGTAGGAAATTAACAGTTGAATTATGGCTGGAAATACATATATGAAGGGTTTATTGTTTATGGAATGTAGAATTTTTTTTTCCTTCTGACTGCCATTTAAGGCATGTCCACCCAAATTTGTAGTTTTAGAAATGTATGACTTAACAAAAATTTAATAAAATGAATTATTAGGACAGTGAATTATTATATACCTATTCACTTAATTGTTAATGTTTGGGCATATTTTTATTTGTCTGTCTATGTAAATATATACATATTATTATTTATTGTTATTAGTAGCATTTTGCCTGAACCATTTAAGAATTAATTGCAGACATCAGGACACTTCACATGTAAATAGTTGACATGAATCTCCTAAGAATAAGGATATTCTCCTACATAACTCTAATAGAATTATTACACTTAAGGAATTCAAGATTAACAGAAATCTACAATCTAATATTTAGCCCATATCCAAATTTTCCCTATTGTCTTAATAATGTCCTTTATACCTGTTTTTTCCCCCTTCCAGTATTCAATCAAAGATGACACAATGAATTTTGTTTTGGGTCTCCTTATTTTCCTTTAACCTAGATTTTTATTTCTTTTGTAACATTGACATTTTTGGAGATCCAACACAGTTATTTTGCAGAATATTTGTCTGATAATTTCTTCATTACCAAATTCGGATCAGACATTTTTGTCAGGTTTATTACACTGGTGATTTGTATCTTTTTCAGTGTATCACATTCAGAAATACATGATATCACTCGTCCCATTATTGGTCATACATTAAGTTTGATCACTTGGTGAAGTGGGTTTTGACCAGATTTCTCCATTCTTTACCTTTATGTACCACTTTTTCTTTGTAATTAATAAGTCATATGGGAGCTGCATGCATTTTTCTCCCTTGTGTGTGAAAAAACATCGCTCTTTCTCAGGTCTTAATGATTAAGAATGGGAGTCATTTCTTGCAATTGTGTGTGTGGGTGAGGTGGTGGGGGTGGTGGGGAGAACAGAAGGAGAGAAGGGAGTATTACTCAATAACTAGACCCACAAATTGCCATCCATTCCCTTTTAAGGCAAATATTGATTGATTGAAATTAATATTTTGTTTTCTCTGCTAAGGATCAGATTTGTAGGTGAGCAAATATCTTCATATTTCAGAATTTTCAGTATAATTGTAGAAAAGCTTATACATGGTAGTGTTTGTCGGGGATATCTTTGAACAAAATAGGGCATTATCTGAAGGTAACTTTTTTCTTTGCTTTATTTGGTTATATATAGATGGTTTCAAAAATAAATACATCTCCTTGGTAAGTTTTTGGTACTTTAAAGAGATAAAACATACCATTAACACAGCCATGTGAGTTTAGAGAGGGATTGCTGCCTTTTGGTCTTGTATGCCTGTTTTAGCCCATGAAGAAGACACTTGAATTCCTATTTATGATATATGAACTTATTATGTAATCATTCTTCTCATGTGAAAGGCTAGTGCTGCAGATCATATAAACACCTGAAGTTAGCCATTTGGCTTGTCAGCAACGGAGAATTTATAGTAGTTGTAATCATGGTAATAACAAGGATGATATTTTCTATTTAAGTGAAGAAAAACGCATATGCAATGTAAGTGGTCCACAAGCAATTCATATCTGTGGTGTAATGAAAAGCACTTTGAGCTTAGAAGACCAGCAGTCTCTGCTTTGCCACTTTCTACCAGTGTGAGCGTTGAAAAAATTCTTAACCTTCTTGAATGTCATTTTTTAGAATGGAAATTAAAGCCATAAGGGTCAAATGATGCTACATTATGTTATAAAGGTGGCATTTTATCAAAATTGTGCCATCTAAATGTCCTCAGCTGCTCAGAGTCTGTACTTTATCTCTCCTTTGTACCCATATTTATATGTAATAGTAGGCATCTTGTTAAGGAAACATTTTTCAGGTTGTCCCAGACGATTATTACTCCTTTCTGTTTGTTCCTCTAGTACTTTGTACATGTCTCTGTTACAGGCAGCATTCATCCTGTTGGGCAGTCTCATTCATCTTTTCTGTTTGTCCTGATTAGACGCTGGCACATAGTAGGCATTTAGTAAATGTTCATGGAATGAGAGAGTAAATAGTCACTTGTTTTCCTTTATAAAAATGGATAGGTAAATTTTCAGTTTCTTTTTTTCCCTCCAAAGACAAGGAATCAGCTTTTTATTAATTTTTTATATTTGTGCTTTATATAAGGGATTTTACAGATTGTACATCTGGTGCCATTAGCTATCCAGTAATGGAGAAGAAAAGATTTTTTAAAAATACAAGTATTATAGGATACTTTAAAAGTGGGGGGAGGGCGAGAAAATATGCCAAGAGAAAAAGACCACACTAGATATGTCTATTGCATAAATCAAAAGAGTTTATGTCATAACATGAACATGTGCCATTGCTGCTCGTATATTGAATTTCAGTAGTTGGTTGCATAAAGAAGTAAAGTGTAATGAAACTGGCAAGCAAAGTATTCCCCAGTCAGCCTTATCTTTGTTCCATTTGTCCTTCAGACAGAGCTTTTCTTGCCTTTTTCAATAAAATCCATCCAGCTTTTTTCTTTTTTTTGCATCTCTCAGTAACTGAGCTGAGAAGACCAATGAGATTCAGGGCTTTTATAGTTCTAAGCAGCTGCTTTTTAAGAGATCAAAACTTAGAATGCTGCTACATGGTATTAAGGCTCAACTATTGATGTGTCCCTATAGGGGATATGTTTTTCTTGGGGTGGGAAGAGGAAAGTGGAGAGAAGAAGAGCAAAGGATGACCCCTTCGAGCATGCCTGGGACAGTAAACCCTAATTTCCTTGTTTCCTAGGATCCTCTTTGCAAGCTCGGTGCTTAACCTGACCGAACTGGCTGCCCTTCGGCCTGACCTTGGGAAATTGAAAAAGATTCTGTACTTCCACGAGAACCAATTGGTATATCCTGTCAAGAAATGTCAGGAGAGGGATTTCCAGTATGGATACAACCAAATTCTTTCATGGTAGGTATAGATTGTATCATTATATTGGCCCTTTGTCACCTTTTTCTTTAGAGATAGTCGGTTTTTTAACCTGGAGATCTACTGTACACTTATTTAAAAAACACCTTAAGGTAGGTGCAAATATTTGAACATATCTTCCACAGTAGTAATTACTTGTGCTTCTGCAGTATATCTAAGATCACAGCTAATCCTTTTATAACATACATGTATGTAACACTCTAATTATATGTTGAACTAATTATCTATCTGTATTTTTCACAGCGTTCAAAATAGAATCAAACGGTTGGCAGGGACCTTCACCCCTTGATTCCATGATCTATTGTTTAAGGCATACTTCCAGAAAGAGCAGTTAGTCAACTCTTATTTACCAAGCATTATCACTGTATTCAGCTAAAATCAAAATAGAAATTTATAGGAGACAAAAGTTAAAGTATAATGGGGCAAGAGGTTTTCTCCGTCTCTCTCTCTCTCTCTCTCTCTCTCTCTCTCTCTGTTTTTTTTTTTTTTTTTTTTTTTTTTTTTGTTATTTGTAAGACAGAGAAAGCCATGGAAAATGAGTCTTTAGGTAGTGGGTTTTTTTTTCCCTCATTGAATCTTCTGAAATGGCACAGCCTTAAAATACCATGACATTTCAAAGGTGATGGTCCTTTTCTATTGTTACTTCGACAAAGTGTATCTCTTGAAGCTTAGTTAATGAAAGAAGTTAATAACAACTCTGAAACAGCTTTGCTATTGGATCCTATTCACATAGCTGTGACAGTCAAATAGAATCTGTTTGGCAGTGATTGGGTACATTTTACTCACCTTTATTAACAGTTATTAGCAATTGAAATTGATGATGTGTTTAGACAGACCCCTGACTCTTGCTAGTATGTTCCATAGTTTAGTTCACACAGAAAAACAGCTATATAGTAATAATTCTGTGTTTTTAGCATTTTGTAAATGTTTTCCTACAATCATTTTTACAAGCTGCTTCAATTGTGAAGTAGCAGAGCTATCAAAATAGACTGGAACTGCTTCACGTCAAATGTCTCATAAAAAAGCAACCGTTTTAAAATTTCATAATAAAATTA
>NW_012141524.1:2486436-2488007 GCF_000956105.1 Propithecus coquereli
CAAACTGCTTTGCCTATTTAATCTTATATACAGATGCTCCTTGACTTACGATGGGACTATGTTCTCTGATAAACCCATTCTAAGTTGAAAATGTTTAGTCGAAATGCATTTAGTACACCTAACCTACCTAACATCATAGCTTAGCCTAGCCTACCTTAAACATTCAGACCACTCACATTAGCCTACAGTTGGGCAAAATCTGGCAACACAGTAAGTACACCGTAGAGGATCAGTTGTTTACCCTCATGATCGGGTGGGTGGCTGGGAGCTCTAGCTTACTGATGCTGCCCAGCATTGCAAGAGAGTAGTGTATCGCTTATCACTAGCCCAGGAAAAATCAAAGTTCAGAATTCAAAATATGGTTTCTCTGAATGCATATTACTTTCACACCATTGTAAAGTCAAAAAATCTTAAGTCAAGCCATTGTAAGTTTGGGACTGGTATGTAGTACATTTACTTTGTTTATTCTGAAGGTCCATGGTGTTGCAGTCTGTTATAATTTATATATTCCTTTATGCAATCAGTAGGACCTAGTAACATGGATACCTGGATCCATTTCTACAAATTTCTTCTACTTCTCTGACTACCCAAAATATAATTTAATAGTGAAATAAGTTATTTTAGGGATACTATAATCCTTTCTTTGTAGTCCCATAGCTTTTAAAAACCTAACAGTTTCTTGAAGCAAAGGCTAAAACAACAAACAGACTTTAACTAAATAGTATGAAGGTATCATGCTGTAGTTTGAAAATAGCTTTGTCTGAATTCATCTTCTTGAAGGTAGTGAGAAGTATGACAAATGTTCTATTCTCAATAGTACAGTGTAAAATGATGCACATCACTAACATAAAAATTCAACATGGTTAGTTGGGCCTTAAGAAAAAGATCCTGCTGTACTTAATGCTGTTGGTAATATAGAAAGTTCCTGGCCTTGTGGAAAAATATGCTTTGGTTTGAAGTTTCATGTAATACCATTAAATCATTTCATTGCCCTGTTGCCTTTCCTCTCTGATGCCACCAATCCAACTTCCAGTGATATAATTCTAATGAAACTAACTTATTTATTGGAGACATTTTGATGGATACTGATAGGAAGTAAAGAGTTCTTTGCAAACTTAAGGTGTACTGTAAACTCTGATTAATACATAGAGGTCTTAGGTTTATAAAAAATAATCCCGAATGGGTTTGGGCTCATCATTTGCTTTTATCCTTTCCCTTTACAGCCTGGTGGCTGATGTAGTGGTATTCAACTCAAGTTTTAATATGGAGTCATTTCTTACTTCTATTGGAAAATTTATGAAGCTGATTCCTGATCACAGACCCAAGGATCTGGAAAGCATCATCAGACCCAAGTGCCAAGTTATTTACTTTCCCATCAGGTTTCCTGATGTGAGCAGGTCAGTATATTTGACTCTATTCTCAATATTATGTCATAAATTATACCTCAAAAGTATAGAAATCGGTGTTCTTCTTGCCAATTTTAACTTTTCAGCATAAACATGGTTAATTAGAGAATCGTGCTGAATCTCACCATGCTGTGATTTACAAAGATTTTAAATAATCATGTTTCT
>NW_012141524.1:2489852-2492883 GCF_000956105.1 Propithecus coquereli
AATTATTAATACAGTGTGCTATATAATACAAGGAATATTAATCAGAGATGGGGAAAAGCCATATTTCCAACAAAATAAATGAGGATTTATAGAGTTGATAATCTGTTAAAACTCAGAGTATGCCCATCACTTAGGCATTCAATAATATTGGACTTGTGGCACCTGCTGCTACCTCTTGCCCTCCTTACCCATCCCTTACCTCACTCCCAAAGACCAGAAAAATAGTAGCAAGAGGGAATATTCCCTTGAAAATATTTCATTATATGTATTGGATATTTTGGGATGGGAAAGTTCTTAAATACTGTGGTCACATATACATGTATTTGAGTCTTGACCACCATTTACTAGCTCTGTGACCTGCGCCAGTGGAATGACCCTGAGTTTAGGTTCTTTAATAGTTATGATTGTATTGACCATAGCACTTCCTAGGAGTGATGTAGTGATTAAATGAAATAATGTATACCAAATGCCTAGGATAGTGCCTAGCATATAATAGACCCCCCCCAATAAGACATTATTTTATCTTATTAACCCCCTACCACCACTAATTTATAACATAGCACATTTATGGCCACCTGAATATAGAGGACCATTTCCCCTTCACCACTCACTTTCCGATAATCAACACATGAAAATAGAGAACTACTCTGCCATAGGGTCAGTCTAATATAAATATAGAAGTTGGTTTATTTATTTTCTTTGTCATTCTGAGTCGAACGATCCTTTGGCCTCCCCAGACCCTACCATCCATTGATCGAGACACTTCTTCCTCTCACGCTTGTCCTATTTCCTTTTTCTTTTTCCACCTTTAACTACCATATTCCATCATTATACTATATTTACTCTCTTGCATATGCCATGAATCTTTTATACCACTTGCTTCATGTTTGATTGGCAAAACACCTGGCACCTGGTTAAATCCATTTGTTCACCTACTTTCTACCTACACTTATGAGATTGAACATGATAGGAGAAAAACATCCAACCATACTTATTAGTGGGTTCTAAATTGATGACTCCTAAATTTAGACAGGCCCTTTGAGCTACTGGGCAAGCCTCCACTTTTCCCCTCTTCTACATAATTAATCGTGCCTTCTTCTTTTTTGGAACCCTCCAGTACCAAATCTTCTATCTGCATTCTCAGGTGATGACTGAGATAATAAAAGCATTCAGAAGAGAACTTTTATATGCTGACACCACTGGATCTACCCAGTTATTTACTTCTGGGGGGCATATTCTTCACACCTGTTACTATGGATAAACTGGCATCACTTCTATCTAAGACCCCATCTCTGCTTCTTCCTAGAACCTATCCTTCTCACATAGTCAAGGACTATTGTTCTAGCAATTTTTCCTTCTCTATTCTGCATCATAAGTTTTCCTCCCTTCTGTAATAAATCCATTCCTGTTTTCCTTTCTTCTGGATCATTCCTATTAACATGCAAAAATGCTATTATTTCTTACTTCTTTAAAAAAATTCTTTCTTGATTCCACTTTTTCCTTCTACTACTGCCTCATTTGTCTTCTTCTCTTAGTAGCAAAACCTCTTGAAACAGTTTTTATAATTGCTGCATACAGTTTTATTCCTCTTGTTCTCTCTTGAAGCTATTCTACTGAAACTGTTTTTGGCAAGGTCACCTCCCGTGGCTCTAAATCCTGTGGTCAATTCTCAGTACTCATCTCAGTACTCATCTTGCTTAACATATTGCAATATTTGACACACTATGCCACATTTTTCAGTGGGATTTTAAGACACAGAACAGCCTGATTTTCACACAAGCTGCTGCTTCTCAGGCTCCTTTGCTGGTTTCTCATCATCATCCTGATCTTTTGACATTGGAGCCTCTTTGGCACTCTTGACACTTAAGGGATTGGTGGAGAAAGAGCCCAAGATTGAAATGAGAAGAAAACATAAGAATTAGGAGGTCAACAATGAGATAATTATCCTGTGAAATAAAGGGAAAAGAGTTTTAAAGAGATAATCAGTAGTGAATTTAGAGCAGTAAGGCTAAGCAAGATGATGACTAAAAAGTATCCTTGAATTTGACAATCAAAGGGTCAGTGCCACCTGACCTGCATTCTGTTAACTCACAGAAAACTTTCATATTTTTTTCTGGTAGCCAGAAAAACTTAGATTTTAAGACTGAATGAGATCTCCCCCCCACACACACACACACATGCACCCCACCAACACACATGCTACTCCTCATTTTATGGATGGAAGTACCAAGGCCCAGAGAAGTTATGTGTCTTTCAGCAATCACACAGCTAGATATAAGCAGAGCAGGAACTAGAACTCGTATCTCAAAATCTCCATCCAGTGCTCAGCCCGGCACTTATCGTAAATGCAATTTCAGAGGTCTTGATTATCTGATTTTTCAGCTGACAGCAGATTAGCAGCATCAAATTGGGGGTGTGATAAAGGCAGGCTCACTGACAGCAGTAAAAAGTGACAGCTGAGTGACAGCTTGACAACAAGGGAGGAGAGAGATAAACTATTTTGAAAAAAATATATGGGAAGTGAAAAAACATAGCAGCCTGGAGCCATTCTATGGCAGGGCAGGCAACTCTGCACATCAAATAACCCCTGCAGACATTTCTCCATGATTGTACAGCTTGTACATCAAAAGCATGGCTGTTATTTATTAAGAGAGATTAAATGGAACTGGTAAATTTATTTTAAGAATGTAGGCGAATGCATAATCTACTTTTAGCAAAAATTAATGATAGCAAATGGAGGTAGACATTATACCTTACTCTAAGATGTACATATAGGAGCCGTATTCACCTAAGGGAAGATAATAAACCTCAAAAGCCTTTCTCCGTGCAGTTGTAATATCCTTAAACTTTAGGTGACCAGGGGACATTTCAATAAGCTATCATTTTTAGATCTCCCTGATTAGAGCTTTGCCACTGACCAAGTCTCTGTTTTCTGCTGGGTTACAGACACTGGCTCTTTAGGTACTGAAGGCTTCCAGGGCTGCCAGATGATCGGTAGTCAACAAAGCAGATTTTGCAATATTAATACCAG
>NW_012141524.1:2493702-2529847 GCF_000956105.1 Propithecus coquereli
GTAATATTATGAAAGAAAGGACTCATCTTTAGAAGGCTGACTTTTAAAAGGTTGAAGTTCTGAAAAATAAGACACCTTAATGGGAATGAGACATTTTAAGAAAGAATTTTGGTAGAAAAATTGAAAATGGGCCTAAAGAAGGAGAATTGGAGAAATATTTCAAAGAAACAACTATAAACTCAGACTGTGATTTCATGTGTATGAAAACCCTTTTCTTTGTTTGTTTCTAGTTATGTCCCATTTATCCAAACTCTTTTGTCTTACAACTTAGCCTATAGCATGAAACTCATCTTATAGGGCAGTGCCTAACCCATCACATTAGATGTCAAGGATGGAGGAGGCTGCATCCTCATAGCACCAGGTTTCTTCCATCTTTCTCCCCTACGGGATTCCATACAGAAGGAGTATCCATGATTTTCATATAACTAGATTATCCCCATTTCCAACAAATTGGAACATATAAGAATGTATTGTGGAAGTACAGCAAATTACAAAGTAGCATCCTTTATCCTTGTAAAAGATCATGTCTTTTCAAGGAATTCCATCAGCAAGTCATGAATAGAGTGTATCAAAGTGGATATTATCTTCTTCAGAAAATATTCAGTTGGATTAAAGGTGAAGAGAGACAAACACTCAGGCTGTCAGGGCTTATAGTTGTATATATTTATCACTTGCCTGCCTTTTCTGTCCCATTAAACTGTGAAAAAAGGTTTAAATTTCTTCATTATGGTTGTGCATAGTTAATGTGAAAAGATCAAATGTATATATTTCCTATGGAGACTTTAAAAAGTCACCCCCTTATTTCTTTTTTAACGAGGAAATGAATGGATGCTACATCCGTATGAGTTTAAGTTTGGACTTTGAGCAAATTAAAGCAAATTACTTTAGATTGCTTTATCTGGGTTTCAGGTCCAGTTTAGTTGCCACAGAGAGCATCCAGTTATCAACCTTGCTGTCATCATTAGGACAGGATTTCATATATTTCTCTCATTATTTCAGTGTCTATTCCTATTTTCCATCAAATTGGATTGTCACAGTTGTCACAGAGTAAACAAAACAAAAGTGGATTTACTTATGTATTTCCGTGATTCACAGTAGCTTTTACATCCCTGGGATAGGGATTCTGTAAAGAGCATCTCTGCTTTCCTACTTCCTGCATTTTTGACAGCAAAGGAGAAAGGGAAAACATGTTGGTCATTTGGGGTAATCTCATTTATTCAAACCTTAGGAATTTCTCTGCGTGTTTCTCTCTATCATTTCTATGTAGCTAAAATGTGGAGCCAAAACAGAGGTTTATGGACTTTGCCTAACTAATTTAGAAACAAAAATAGGGAATTTTAAAAACAGTGTGAAAACTTTAAATGAAAACTCCCAGGCTGTGCAAACAAAGGCATGGAGCCTAAGGGCTTTTTGAAGAATTCTTATTAAAGAAAACACTATTTTACATTGCAAAGCAGATGTGTCAGAAAACAACAGCAGATTTGTAATTTGAGAATTTGTGGATTGATAGGACAGAAGGCAGCCCCCATGGCTCCCCATCGAACAACTTTTTGTCTTCTGCTATCAAGAGTTCTGCTTTTGGGGGTGGGGGCTGCCAGAACACACCTTAATCTTTTTACCACATGTGATCATATTTCTCAGATATTTGGAGAAAGTATTAGTGTTAGACATATTATTAGTAAAACTACTGCCTTTGCTCTATGAAATAATAAAATGGATGCTGTCCTCTTGAATATTAATCTACACCTAAAGTAGAAGAAAAGTTTTGCTGAAATTTAAATGTATCCATATTTGCTAACAATTATTTTGGCTCTTCGAAATGAATGCAGAAATGTGTTTCCTTTGAATGTCATTTAAAGAAATTATAGAATCGCTATATTAAAAAAAATCCTTTGATAAATCATTCCAGTGTTTAACAATATTCATTGTCAAGACGTCTCCTTTATATCTATTATAAGTCTTTCATGCTGCTTTAGATCATAACTATCTTCCTCTTGACTATCCTTGTTAAGAGAAGAGACAGTTTGGTTGTCAGCATTTATATATTTTTATGTATACTTATAGATGTTTTGTTGGTCTGAAGTTACATAGAACAAATTCTTGTTTACTCAGAATACACTTAACAGTAATTTAATTCTTTCATTCCTTTTTTTAAATGAAATTATCATCTGTGTTGATATCTAAATACAACAGTTAGATTTTTGCTGTCTTCAGCTTAGCAGTTACCCCACCAAAAAGTGCTCTGAAGTCAGCAGCAATACCAAAAACTCTGTCTTTCATTATAGGATAATCAGCCCCTTTTCTCCTGAGTATAGAGAACATTTACTTGATTTTACATCATCGACTCGATGTCCATTTTTTTCTTAGCTTCTCATAGTCCTGTCTAAGGAAATCTGGAGGTAAGAAGCAAAGCCTACACACAGTGTAGAGAAATAATTATCAATCGGAGAATATACTTGGCTAGGGGCATCAACCCTAAGGGAGTCATGGAGCAAGGCTACAACCAAATTGGGATGAATGACCTTTGACAAACAAACCACAGTTGAGGGGAATCAACAAAAGGTCCCCCTGGGCTCTTTTCCCCTCATCAGGCTCAGAGGGCATCACTGAGCTTCCTTTAGCACAATGACTGATCATCAGTGTAGGAACATCATGGCCAGAACAAATTATATGTTATATCCTCTATTCATTAAATGAGGGCTATGTACAATGCATATTAGAAAGATTTCAAGTACATTATTTTGATGTTTGAAGGATTAAACTTAGATTATCTTTTTTAAAGTTATTTATTGCAATCATTTCATTTTCTGTAATGCTAAATAAAAAGTATGACTCAACAGTATGGTATACGGGGATTCCAGTTTGCATTCTACCACTTCCTACAACCGTTCAGCCTAGGGCAAATCACTAAACCTCCCAGAGCTTCAATTTCCCCATTCGTAAAGCGAAAATTGAAATAGCATCACCTCTTAGGTTTATTGTGAGGATCAAGATTATTATAATGTGCTTACTGAGCACAGTGCCCACAACCTAATGAGTTTTCAGTAAATTTTGGTGGCTTTATTAATACTCTGGTCATCACCATTTTGGTTGTCTATTGACAGGCTTTTTGGCAAGCTTACCCATTCAACATGATTCTAAGCTCAAAAGTAAGGAGAACATAATTCTGAAAACTCTAGTAATTCTATAGAACACCTGAGGATCTAAAGTTTACCACTAATTCAAATAAATAAATAAAAGGCAGAGACTGTCTTGTGTTCTGCCAATCCACATGACAGCAGCTAAACGGCATAATTTAGCAGTGTGAGTACTGTGTCATATGACAGGAAAAAGACACGTAGCCTTGCGTACATCTGCCCGGCATCTATAACGTGTACATTCCATGCTGGTAGTAAATGATGATGATTAAAGAAGTAATTTTAATTGTTCAGTGTTCTATTTAAGAATGCTAGGAAATGTTCTAGAAAGTTTTCTAATAAAAAATAAACAATTTTTAATATACCTTTGAACAGTAAGCTATCAGAATAATCTCTTATCCAGAGTGGCTCATTTCCTAGGAAATTCCGGATAAAAGACTTAGTTACATAGAAAATTCTTTAAAAATGTGCCTCAACATAATTAGATACAATAAAATATACTTAATAGTAATTTAATTCTTTGAGGTTTTGTATATGCCGTTGTTCACCCAATATCTATTAAAAGCTTGCTGTTTGCTTGGTAAATACAAGATATTCTGAGGTATAAGGATAAATAAGACAGGATCTTTAATCTTAATAAAAACTTGAAAGGAATAGTAGACATACTCAGGTGACTTTAAGTACAAGAAAGAAAAAACTGTGTGATGTTTATGGCATTTGAGCTGGGCTTTAAAGACTGACTAAGCTTTGGGTATAATCATAATGGCTATCATTTATCAAGTACCTTTTCTGAGCATGCACTTTATGTGTATTACTTCTCATCTTTACCAAATCCCTGCAAGCTAGGTACTATTATCCTCATTTTGCAAGTGAGAAAACTGAGGTTCAGAAGGTTAAGCTTGCCTGAAATCACATAGCTACCTAAACTATCTGACTCTAATATGTGCTTCCATTACTGCCATGCGATTTCTTGCTATTGGGGAGAGGAGGGTGGGCTAGAGTGAGTGAGAGGGCATATTATGAAGAGAGAGGAGTAGTACATAGATTTGTGATAGTGAGTGATCATTGGATCTAGACGAGATTAATTGCCTTTCACTCAGTTGTATAAAGAGGCGGTTGGACTAGAGATGGGAATTAAGGCTGAGGAATTTGGACTTTGGGCTATAGTCATGTGGAAGCCACTGTTATAAAATGGGTAATTTAGTATCAATAAGTATAATAGAATATTGATGGGAAAGGAACTAGGAAGCAGAGAAGCAAGTGAAAAAACTACTAGAATAGGTTATTGAAGACATGAATGAGGGCACTGGCATACAGATGAAAAGGAACAAATACACATAAATACATGCTGGTTGTAGACTTGGCAAGTTGATGTGGCAACTTGATGGGGGAGTGTCAGGATGATTTTGAAGTATTGATTATAGTGGCTTAGAGAATATCTGTGCTATTAAAATTGAGAAATAAATTTGTTGGTATAAAGATGGTAAACTCAGAATTGTATATATTGAGTCAGAGATGTTGTAGGCTCATTTAGATGGAACTAACCAGCAGGAAGTATCCTATTTTGCCTCATTAAGTGTTGTCATTTACAACTTAGTGTGATTTGTTATATTCACCTGCCTTTGCAGAAGTTTTGATTGGATTTGCTCTTTCCTTTGACATACTTGATACTGCTCAAATTATTTTTTCCAAGTAAATACAACATAACTGTTTCTTGTCATTTGTTACTGTCTCATAAAAATTAAGTGCAAAATTTGTAAAACCACCAGGTCTTTTGAACTCTTTAATTCTGCGTAAGCATGAGTATACTGAATTACTTTTCTGTTTGTCTTCTCAGAGTTCAATGACTACTAAATCATTTTCAGTCCCTTTGTATAGAGAATCTTGAGATGAATCACAGGAATCATGATGATAGGGCAGCGTGATATAGTGCCTAAGAAAATTGGCTTTGACGTCAGAGAGAGCTATGTTTCAATACCATGTCTTCTGCTAACCAGTTGACTGATGTTAAGAAAGTTGCTTGACCTTTTCCACTTCATTTTCTTTTCTCTTTTGTAAAATAGGGAGAGTAATATTAGTTTCATTGGGTAGTTATGAGGTACTCTATGTAGGGTAATTGGTAAAATGCTTGAGGTAGTAAGCATTAAATAAATGATTATTATTATTTTCTTTATGTGTTCTCAAAATGTATCTTTTGTGCTTTCATTAACCTATATGTAATTTCTTTAACTTTTTGTAGAGCTAGAACTGTGCTCCAAATTGTAATCTTGTCTGATGTCAGCAATTTTAAGAGCATCACTTGATGTTTGCTTTACGTCAACTTCCAGTTTCTGTTTTTGTTTTTTTGTTTTTTAACAGTGTTGCTTGCTCTAGTACTGACCTATGCTGGACTGAATGCCAAGATTCTACTTTTAGAAATATGGCTAAGAATATTAAATCCAAGTACTCTTCTATGTACATACTCTTGTCATGTGTATTGAGGGTCTTCTACACTGTTGGCCTAATATGAGGTGAATCACAGACCTTTCTCACAATCTAACAACATTTATATTACCAACTATCTACAGAGGTGCTTCTGTGAGTGATTAGAAATGATAAGCTTTCCTTAAGTTTGGTTGTTCTTGTTCTTATTAGATTTGACTCAATGTTGCTTACAAATTTATTTTTATTAATAAGTGTTCCCATGAAACTAGTTCTCAAATAATTGTCACTTTGTTTTGGAAGATTTCAATTTTGTATATCAGTACTATTAAATATGATACTTTAAAAAAATTTATTGGGCCAGGCACAGTGGCTCAGGCCTGTGATCCCAGCACCATGGGAGGCTGAGGTAGGAGGATCAGTTAAGCCTAAGAGTTAGAGAGCACCCTAGGCAACATAGTGAGAAACCATCTCTACAAAAAAATTTGAAAAAAGAAAAATTAGCCAGACATGGTGTCATACGCCTGTAGTTCCAACTACTCAGGAAGCTAAGGTGGGAGAATTGCTTGAGCCCAGGAATTCCAGGCTGCAGTGAGCTATAGTCATGCCACTGCACTCCAATCTGGGTGACAGAGCGACGGAGAGAGACCTTGTCTTTTTCAAAATAAAAAATTAATGAAGATAACAGTGAGAATTTAATATAAGAAATCTAGCTATAATTTTCTTTAATTAAAGGTAAGTTCACTACTCACACAAATTCTTGCCCCTCCCTCAGTAAATCCACAGTTTCTTGCCTATTGTTCTTAGCTGAAATCTTGGTCCTGTTTCTAAGGCAGCCATGAAATGAAAATGGTAGAAGTTCGCTTCTTATTTCCTTCTTATCCACACACTAAAATTCACATATAATAGTTGGCATCAAGAGAAGAAATAGCATGTTA
The DNA here is from genome assembly GCF_000956105.1 of Propithecus coquereli. Taxonomy (NCBI): domain Eukaryota; kingdom Metazoa; phylum Chordata; class Mammalia; order Primates; family Indriidae; genus Propithecus; species Propithecus coquereli. Next base: position 2,500,199 of record NW_012141524.1, read on the forward strand.
GTATCTCTTCTTTCCTATGTGTAATATTTTCTGTATCCATGGAAATATATTCCTTGTTTGAAATTCAATTCCCAGTCCAGTGCTTCCTGTTTTGATTCTCTAACTCTGAGTTCATGAGAATGGCCTGCAATGCAGTTTATTTACATGTAGAGAGATGATTTATCTGTTTCAGACACCCACCTCATTCAAACCCAGTGTGCATCTGCTTTATTAAGTATCTCTTGACACCCTGAGTAGACCAAGTGATTCTGCAGGGAGAGGGTGGGTCTTTTCAAAGCTACCACATTGCATTTTTATGATACCAAAACTTACTTTATAATACCAAATCCTTAAGTGCATATTATAATTATTTTTCGCTCATTGAAGAGGGAGCTTCTGTCTGAGGCTGTGAGAATGGATTTGAAAGGACATAAGAGACAATGGGACAGTGAAATATCCAGGATTCAGTGATAAATTCTGTTGGAAACAGAAGACAAAAGGGACTAGTGAACTCAAAATAATTCATAAGGTTTTGAAAATTATTGTATTGCCAACTGAAACAGGAAAATCAGGGGAAAATGTCAGCCATATTTTCACTGTAGACAAATTCATTCTTTTTTTTTTTCAGTTTTGGGCAGTTGATTTTTTTCTTTTGAAAGAATAGAGTCAGAACTTTAGAAATCTTCTCATCCAATTCCTTCATTTTATAGCTGGGGAAAGTTTCAGTAGAGAGGTTTTTACTCGAGATGATTAGAACAGAATCAGAATTTAGGAACCAGGTGAAAACTTCATGAGATTGTTAGAAACGTGGAACCATTGTTGTTCATTGTATTAGCAATTAGTAGGATAAGATTAATCAGCATTGACAAAACATCAGTTTTTTCAGGAATTGATAATGTTTCTTAGAAGTTTCTTAGAAGAATCTCAAATATTTCAGTTGCATCACAACTTGTGGCTATTTTTCACTAAAAATATCTAATTCTCTGATCTATAACTCATTTTGAGGTGAAAATGCATTTGACTCAGCCAACTCTACTTGCTTATAACATATTTTGTTTTTCCAGTAAACACTGGACTAGTCATATAAAACCTACTCTCAGAGTGAGGAATAGGAATTTCCAGCATTTGAAACTCAGCATCTGAAAGTTATTTTCTCATCTCCCTTTTCTGGGACTTAGTATCACAAATCCTAAGTGAACCAATATTCTACACAACCATCAAATTTTTTATGCTTTTTCTTCACAAGTTTTGTAAAAATTATTCTTTATGATTAAAAAATTTTCTTAAGCTTTCCTTCCATGTCTGTCTCCAGAGTCTATTTAAAATCTTCAACGCAGTGTGGCTTTGGCGATCTGTGTGTTCTGCCTCTTCCTATGGCTATCAGGTGAATCCTTCTTTTTATCCTTGAGTCCTGTTTGAATAGCTGGCTGACATCACTAGGGGTGGGCTGACGTTCTGGTTAGTTCGCAGGACAGCACAGTGTGTGGGGGTAGGGGACTAGGGGAGAGAGTTTCAAGGATTATAGGAGGAAGTGTGGTCCAGACAGAAGAACATAAACTTGGGAGTCAGACCTGGGTTCCAGTCTTGGCTCAGCCACTTTCCAGATGTGCATCTTGGTCAAATTATGTCACCTGGTCAGACCTTTAGCTCCCTAACATGAAATCAAGGGAGTCAACTCAGGATTATGTGAGAGAATGAAGGAAAAGTCTTTCACACTGTGCGTGGTATACATTCCCTGCCCATCTCCCTGCCCTTCCCCTGCGTGAGGTCATACCTACTATTCTGTTACACTTTAGTAACTGTAATTGCCACTCACAGGCACCTGAACTGACCTTTTTGTGTTGCTGTCGCAATTTCTGATGCTTTGAGGGAGTATTAAAGCATATAAGACTCAATTTTCTCTTGTATGTGGATAATCCACATACCACTGTAATATTCAGTTGATTTTTTTTCCATTTCCTCTCTCATGACTAACCTTACTCACTTCAATAACTTTTCACAACGTAAGTCCTTAGTTACTCTTTTCATGGTTCTTTGGATGTCCAACACCCTTTCCTGCTGCTTATGGGTATGTTTCCCGTGCTCTGTTTTGTTTACTTTTTATTCTGCTATCTGTTTTTATTATGTTTTATTTGGTGGCTGTTTTTCAGGGTTATGGAACAAGGCTGTTATAATCAATAAAAGTCGGTGGAACTATATCATACTATCTAGACAGAAAATCAGCTATTCACATCCTTATATGTAATCTTTGAGTACTTGGCTCTGATAGAAAACATGTTTTTGCTAATGCTTCCAAGTATTTTTTTACCTCTCCTGAATGTGCAGGTTGGTGGAGGGTGTGGTACTTCTACCTAGAGGTAGGTGATAAGTAAGCATTAATATGGTAATGGATTATTATGTATTTTCTGAACAGAGAGGGTCTGTTTCAGACATATTTGGCAGGAAAAATTTAGGATAAGATTTTATAATTTACTGCAGATAAATCTGTAGCACAGATAATATTTCTAGAGCAAAGTGTAAATTCAAAAACCTTTTAGATACAGAATTATGGTTTTTGGTTCAGAAACTCATCTTTTTACTACAAAAAAGATTGTGTTAGAATTTTGGCCCTTCAGAAATACAATCTTTAGGTGTTAAAGCCTTTTTTCCTCCCAGTTGATGAAGCATCACTCCATGAAACATGTCTTTGCGGTCTAGTTGTATGGCCTGTATTAATAAAGTACAGTAAGTCCTCACTTAACATCACCAGTAAATTTTTGGAAACTGACTTTAAGCAAAACAACGTACAGCACAGGTCTTCAAATAGCATCATTTTGTTCAATATTGTTTCATTATAAAGTTGATGAGGAAAAAAATGGTTCTGTCTTACATTGTTTCACTTAAAGTTGTAGTTTCCAAGAACCTACCAAGATGTAAAGTGAGGATTTACTGTGTGTTGATCTGCATTCCCTCAAATACCGTAATTATTTTTTCCCCTTAAATAAAGGCCAGTCAAACCACAGCTATAACTAAGCTGGTAAAACATAGCCTAACACAGTGGTTTTCTATGTTGGGTGCACATCATAATCACCTAGGGAGCTTTAAAAAAAATTCTGTGTCCAGTCAATTAAATCAGACTGTCTGGGGTTGGAACCAAATATTGGTTTTTTTTTTTTTTAAGTTCTTGGGTTATTTCACTGTGAAGCAAAAGTTGAGAACCACTGACAAAAAAAGCGTTTCTACCAAATAACAATCTGTGGAAGGTCCGTATACCTGCAATAGCCTCTCCTGATTGCACCATTTTTAGTTTGCCAAAATTATGTTCCTGTCTGCAAGTGTCCTCAGGCAATCCAAAGTAAAAATTACATGTCTCCAAGAAAATGAATTTGTATAATTTTCTGGCTATCCTGATGAAAAATAAGAAAATGTTAAAAATTGTATTTATCCTTGATCTCTTTCTCCATACGTGTTGGCATTCCTCCATTTTCCATTGACTTAACGTTCAATTTTTCTCTTCACTGTTTTTCTTGGGTGACACTGGGAATTTTTACCATCTGATGAAGGCAGATGTATTTTCAAATAAAAATGTCTTAAGCATTTGTTCTTCCTACTATTCCTTTCTTTGGCAGAATATTCATATAGTTGATAAATAGTTTGCTTTCTTTAAATACCTTTTCATATAATCTTTGTAGCATGTTTCATGGGTATTTTAACCTAGTTTTATGGTTTTTCATGAAATAAGGTATTTTCTAAATATGTTATGCTGAATTTAACTGAAATAAGCAGTTGTACTGTATGTCTTTAAAATGATGATGATATCTTGCATTTTAGGGTAACACTTTCATCCTGAAAGATTCCAAAGCACACTGAGAATGGTTACAAATTATACAGTGAAGCACCGTCACCATTGTGGAGTGAAGCATGGCAGCTGTTTAACAGCTCATCGCAACACTACACAGCAGGTTAGGGTAGGAAGTGAAAAATAATACTGGATTCACTTGAAAAAATTGCTGGGGGGTGAGGTAAGCAGAATGTAATTACCTAAGTTGGAATTTATCCAGGACAGGAGGCTAACACCTCCAGTCTTAAAAGAGAAAGCTCTGATTCTTTAATAACCATGTACTTGCTTTCTACGTAACTAAAATGTAAGAGTACTTCTAGCCTCTTCAGACTATCAACGTATGCTCTAACAATGTTCTAATTGAGACTTAAAAGGAAAAGAAAAGCCCTCTTTTTTGAAACCCACATGTTCGTACCAACTCAGGGATGATAGAAAGGTTTCTATTTGCATGCCATTTTTGGCTCTTAATGGCTTTTTGAAGCTTGTTGAGGATTCTAAGGCTCTATTCAGGATTAAAAAAAAAAAAATCCATGATAGATTAGTAATGTCTTCCATGGGCATCGGAGAAGTAGTGCTTACACCTGTGCCATATTTTCTAGCACCAAGACTTGACTGCTACTTTCCTGGGATGTTTTAGCAACACTTTTAGTTCTTTTCAAACCTTTTGAATGATTTTAATTATTAATACTTGTTTTCCTAAGAAAATTTTAGAGGAAAAGGACATTGACCATTCTTTAATAATCATGATTGGTAGGGTTAGAGATAAAAAATATAATAGCTTTAGGTTACAAATCTCAATGCAAAAAATGTCCAGCAAAGGAAGCAAATTGGTGTCAGGTTGGGTTTTCATTTGGGTAAATAAGCAAATCAACATCTGAAGGAAGCAAACAGAAATTAAGGTTAGGAACACAAGATAGCAGAAACATGTTACTAAATCAAGAACTGAAAATCAGAATTTGGTTTGTTTGAGGAATGTTTAGAACATATGGTAATGGGGCTCTGGGTCTGAAACCAGCACCAGGGAGAGCTCCCAGTGATGGTGGCTTCTCTGTGGCTCTTCAGTTCTTTCGTATTCAGCCCTGCCCCTCAGTCTGGTATGTTCAGCTTAGTAATGCCTATAAAGTCAGGACAATGGACCTTTCATCCTATTAATGTTAATATTAGGAATAAGTTTATACTATAAGTAAGGTACTGTAAAATTCATTTTACATATCTTATTTAATTCACACAACCTTATGTGTTAAGGTACTATAACTCACATTTGCATATGAGAAGATGAAGTTAAATAATTTGCCTGTAGTCACATTTCAAATGAATAGTGGTACCATAAGTCAAACTTTGATCTGCCTGGCTTCAAAGCTTGTGTTCGTAATAACTGTACGACAAAGTTACATGGGAATGAGGTCATTGCCGTAGCACTTACTTCTGTAAAGCAGAGGGCTATAGGGACATTCTGGGGTTTTAGAGCACAGTCAAGAAGGAATTTAGAATACTTCCAGTAACAGGCTAGAGTGTGGATAATTTGTGTGTTTTTCTATGCTCCAGAATCATTACAAATAGAGTTGTTAGAACTTGCAGACAGTTCTTTATGGTCCTTTCTTTTGGCACAGTGGAAGTTATTTGAGCAAAAACCCATGTGTTGGCTGGTTTAGAGAGAATTCTTGCATGCCCTTGAATTCAATCAGAGTTCCTTTAAATGCTGTGATATTTTGATTCTAGGTCTTACGTCTCTGTTGTATTCCCTATTTTACTTGCTCCTAATACACACTGGTATGAGTAGCTGTAAAAATCCTTCTTATAGTCTGATTAGACAATATGGGATGATATGCTTGCTTTTTCAAATATCCATTTGTCTGATATAAAAAACAAGGACTTAAGCTGGTGCGCATTCTACTAAGTGAGGTATCCCAAGAATGGAAAGACAAGCACCACGTGTACTCACCATCAAATTGGTATTAACTGATCAACACATAAGTGCACATATAAGAATAACATCTATTGGATGTTGGGCAGGGGGGAGGGGGGTGGATGCATACACAAAGAGTGCAATGCGCACCACCCGAAGGATGGACATATTTGAAATTCGGACTTGGGGGGGGACAAGGGCAACATACGTAACCTAAACATCTGTACCCCCATAATATGCTGAAATTAAAAAAAAAAAACAAGAACTTAAAATTATGAATGATATTTCAATCTATATAGTACTGAATCATGACTCTTCTGGGCCATTGGTGTTCATTATATTCTTAGAGATATCCAAAGGGGAACTCTAAACCAAAAATGGTCAGCTGTCCAACATAATAAAACAGGCTTGGTGTAAAATAACCTTTAAAGTTCTAAACAGGATGATAAAATCGTCCTTTCATTTGATGATGGGCCATGTGGAAAACACAAACTTTATTTAATTAAGTGCACTGTAAAATAATTTTAATACCATGTAACAGGAATTAAAACTCAATTTTACATCTGAGGCCTTATACGTCAAGTTTATGCCTAAAGCAAATTCAAATGTTCAATTTATCAAATTCCTAAAAATGCCTTATAGTGGAAGAACTGACAGACATTTAGTCATAGTAATGCTACTATGTCACTTTTAAAGACTATGTAAGTTGTTAACTATTGCTGTTCTTTTGTTATAGAAAAAAATAATAAGTGATTGAGAAGTAATCTAATAATTTATATGGCATATAAAAGAAGATACAAGTCATTTATCATGCAGGTCATATTTGTCTAGATTTTAGAGGATATCAGCCATAAGAAGTGTGTGTATATGTCTCTGTGTGTGTGTGTGTGTGTGTGTGTGTGTGTAAGTATGTGATCATTTTATGTATTTTAAGGTGTTTCTGTTGCCTTTCACACTGGGCATTCAACCCAGCTACATATTAGAATTTTGTGGAACTTTCAAAAGTCCTCATGTCCAGGCAGCACCTAGACCAAATAAATCCGAATTTGAGTATAAAACTGAGACATCAGTACATGTTTAAGCTTCCCAGGTTGAGACCACTGATAAGATACACGAATACTTAATGAAGTATTGACATCTTATACACATGTAGGTAATTGCGTGGAGGAAATGAAAGAAAATGCTCATTCTTCTAATACAGAGGAATTTTTTGAAGGATGGTGGTAGGATGCTCATTGAAATAGGGTGACCAGATAGATCTAATACTAAATAAATTATAGGCTGAAATAGAATTTTATTTAGTATTCTTTTCATTAGCAGTGACTTAAGTGAAATACCTAGAGAAAGATATAAAAGATCCACAATTCACCTGGCCACTTGTGCAATTTTTTTTTCCTTGACTGCAACTGCTAGCCAACTTATAACCTGAATCTTGATGATTAATAGCTCTTATAATATTTTCTTAGCTAGTGTAACTTCAATAGCAATACTTCTAATGTCTCACCCTTATAAAATAGCACTAAACTATTTTTCTCAATAAATTCTACTGACACATGGTCCCACAGATTAATTATAAATTGCATAGAAGTACTGCCCTTTGTCAGTTTTAAATGTGTAGCTTTATCTTCTCTTTCTCCTTGTCTTTCCAAGCTAAATGGAATTAGGGACTTAAAGAAACCCGATTTACATGGAATCCATTCCTATTCTCTTATTTTAAACAATAGTGCCATTAATTTTCATTCTAGACTGTACTATTTTCATTATTATTATAATTTAAAAAGAATCATTTCTATTTTTACAAACCCCTTTATTTCCCAACACTATATAAACATCTTTTTAGGAAATAATTTTCCTCAGATACTGTTGTGTTTTTTTTTTACCTGATGGGCTATCTCCATAAATTGAATTGGGAATACCAAACAACTTTTTATTTTATTCACCTTTTTTTTTTTTATTTTTAAAGGGTAAGATGAAGGGGGAATGGGTATCAAAAGGGACTTAGACAACCATGGAAATAAATGTTGGGCCACTTTGCTATGGGTACTTTAAAACACCCCAAGGTAGATGGAAAGAGTAACTTTAGGGCTTAGATCATTTATCACTGAAATTATAATGCTGGCACAGCTCTGCAAATATTTCTTTACAGGGTTTCATAGACATTTCACAATAAATGTCTTTTGTTAAAATGGTCTTAGGTCCTATAAAGCAGAGTCTGTATTCTAGGAGGAATTCTTTTGCAGTTATTTAATAGTGTTCTTTTCACAATGCCTTTCTTCTCCATACTTCTTGTTCCCATTGCAGTGCTGGTATCTTTGACCAGGGGGTAGAGACAGCTAACACTGAGTCTTAGCTATTCCCTCTAAATGATTGAAAGGAAAGAAAATATGGCCTTCGAGGGTTATATTTAAGTATGGGAACTGTTATTACTGAGATGCTGACCCAGTTACTTACTCTTTGAAAGAGGGCAAAGTAGGATTGGAAAATATGGAGAAAGCAAATTGGTGGGACGTAACAAAGACTTTGACTGTAGTCCTACGAAACACTATAATAATCAATAAAAGGCAGAGACAATTGTATGTTTTTGTGGTTTAGGCAGCTCTCAAAATGGTATGATTTAAGAGGTAGCTAGGAAGATCTGAGCTCTCCTCCAAACAACTCCTTAATACTTCTAGAAGTTCTGCCACCAATGAGAGAAGAGTTCTTACTGGAATCCCTGTTTGGAGTTGGTGGTTGCTGTAAAACCCCTGAAATTATATAAAAATTTCATGGAAATGTGCACATAAGCATGTTTTAGGGAAGATTCATAGCTATCATCAGAGCTTTATGTAGCCATAAAGATTCTTCTTAAAACTAGATGACCATCATATAGTGTTCGTTTGTAATTTAATGTGAATTTGGTCAAAGTGATTTCCATCTGATATCTAACTTAGATGAGCAGTTAACCTCTATATCTAAAACGATAATTTGAATGTTTTGACACCCAAGTCTATTGTTCTTTTTCAGGAACCCAGAAGTGAAGGAGTTTGGGGTGAAAGATATTGGGGCAGTTGGACTTGAGTGAGGCACTTCAGGCTTTAAGTAGTACCTAGAGGGTAGCATGATGATGATAGGTATAGAAGACTTAGCAGGTGACATGTGCCAGAAGGTAGGAAAGGTGACATGCAAAAGAAGGTGGAAAGGCAACAAAACTGAACTTGTCTTAAGATATTTTTCACAACTTTTATGCCATCTGATACTAGAGGAAATTGGAATTGCATTTTCAACGGATCTTTATTCTATATGACAATTCTCAGATTTTTTCTTTTGCATTCTTTCATAAAACTTCTGGAGATTCTCATACGACTTCTTTCCAAGGGATAGCTATCTGTTCTCTAATATCCTAATGATATATAATAATTTTGTCAGATTACATTGGTGAAGCATTTGAAACTAATACCACTTCAATTTGTGGATTAATTTTATATTTTAGATAACATTCTGTAGTCTCTAGGGCAGGTATTATTGTTACTTTTTTTTTTTTTTTTTTTTTGAGACAAGGTCTTACTCTATTGCCCTAGCTAGGGTGCAGTGGTATCATCGCAGCTCACTGCAACCTCAGACTCCTTGGCTCAAGCGATCCTCCTGCCTCAGCCTCCCAAGTAGCTGGGACTACAAGCACTCACCACCACACCCATCTAATTTTTCTATTTTTTGTAGAGATGGGGTCTCACTATGTTGCTCAGGCTGGTCACAAACTCCTGGCCTCAAGTGACCCTCCCACCTTGGCCTCCCAAAGTGCTAGGATTACAGGTGTGTAATCCAGCCATGGAAGGTATTATTAACCGATTTTTTCTTTGTATATGAGTAAACATAGGGTGCTTATATTCTAGAGGCTCAGGGTCTAGTGAAAGAGAAAAAAAAATTGAAGGAGAGTATTAACAGCAAGAGCATTTATGTTTAGATACTATATATTTTATATTCGTGATTTTGTTTCTTCCTTGAAATAGCCCTATGAAGCAAGTATTCTGCCTTATTTTACATGTAGGGAAACCAAAGCATAAAAGGCCTATGTAACTTACCAGAGGTCCTACAGGTGGTCAGTGGCAAGGCTGGCTTCCAACCCAGGTCCTTGGATTTGAGAACCTTCATGTTTCACCACTCTGCTATATTGCTTCCCTGGTCATTGTACCATGTAATGGGCACAGTCTGTATGAGGTGCAGTCAGAAGCAGAGTTAGGACAGGGAATGCAGAGACGGTGACATTAGAACTGTGACTTAGGGGATGGGTAAGACTTCCTTTGCCTCTCTAACAAGGGGCAGGAGGGCATTTTCATCTGAGGGAATACTCTGAGGCATGGTAGAACTTGAAAGGCAATAGTTCCTCACAGCAGTAGCTTAGGGTTGCTACTATGTTAGAGTTTGGCATAAGGTTGCATTTGGTTAGTGCAAAATTAGAATTTAAATTCCATATTCTGAATTCCTTGCTGCCTCTCAATACTCTTTAATTGTAATTCTTTGCACAGTTATGTAAGTAATGATCTCTGGAAATAAATCCTGCAAACATCACTTCCTAAAAACATAGGTCCTACTATTTATCTATCTGGTCTTTTGCCCAGATGTTATCAGCCCTATATTTAAACATGAACATTGTATTCTAGTGTATAATTGTGAGTATTAATCCACAAAACATTTATTTATACCTACAATGCATCCAGGTCCTGAATAAGTTCTGGGGATCCAAAGTTGTTAAGTCCTTGCTACCCAGAAATTTTTATGGTCCATATTTTTATGGCTAATGCAAATTCAACATCATGTAACATTGTTTTGCCAAACTTGAAAAGTTGATGTTTGTATTTTTATGAATGCTTGTGTGTAGCCAGAGCTGCTATAAGACGTGTCCTGTGTTTTTAGAATATTTTAAGTTCTTTATCTTGGTAATAACCAGAGAGATATTTAACTTTCTTGAACATAGATAAATCTTTGCATTCAACAGTTTTTAGTTGAATTTTAAAATGGAACTCGTAAGAGATTGATAGAGTAATTGCTTACTGTAACTCTTCTCAGATGCTACGGCATTTTTGCAGCATGCTACAGAGTTGAAGACAGATGAGAAAATAAAATAATAGTTGGTACCACTTGCAGCTGATACGAATGTTGAAGGACAGTAACACATTTCAAGTCACATAACATACCAGATTGTCAGGAGATAAATGTTGTTTTTAAAATAGTAGTGCACTATAGGTCTTAGATCAATCTTGAGTACTTTAAAATACTTCAGATTATATATGCACTAACATTTGATGTATATGCATAGAAAAATGACATTTTGAAGCTCACTTTTTACACAGAAAACAGTTCCTTATCAACCCGTCAAATAAAAACTAACCTCATACTGACCTATTTAAAAACCCAAGTCAGTTATTTACCATAATGGGAACAAGACATGAGCAAAAAAGAATTACAATATTTAGCACTCAAACCTTAGAATTTTAATACTCTCTAATGGTTTAATTGGTTATTTCTTTATTCTTTTTAGAAGTCTAATGTGCTTTAAAAAATTATGCACTGCTGTGTTAATTTCAGAGACTGAAAGTTTTCATATTCTATAATTTTCTTTCCTAGAGGAGATGTATGGGCTAAATTATGAAGATTATAAAACAAGGAAATGGAGATCAAGGAGAAGAGAGGTAGAAAATGCTAGAGTTGACAAATTCAGAAAGTGGAAAGGGAAAGAAAAGCATTGATGATTTCATGTGGTGCTTCTGTGAGGTTGAATTTGAAAGGAGTCGAGGATAGGAGCTGTGTGGATCAGCACTGGCTGAGTACATGAAAGTGGAAAATGCTAGTCTACTGTCAGCGTGACAGCAGCGCAGCGAGTGAAGGACGGATGCTGGGGAGTCAAGATAGGTGGACACCGCACACCTGGTGCAGGTACAGAGGGAAGTCATGGGCTTTTAATGAGTGTCAGGTGGTATATAAGGTGCTGTCCTTGTGAGAACTCATTTAGATAGGGAGAGACCAGCGTTACCAAGCTTCATTTTTTTTGATATTCACTCACTGCTTCACACAAGAGCTTGAAAACTATTAGATAATAGGGTAGTGCCTAGAGTGACACCCTCCCCCCAAGAAAGCAAGACCCTCAAGAGCATTTGGGAATGAACTTTGAAGGCAGCACTGCATTTCAACTAAGATCTGGGTTCTTATTCTGACACTCTGCTCTGAGCTACAGGACCTTGGGCTCAATTTTCTTACCTGGAAAATGGAAATAATAATGTTTTCCCTAGTAGCCTTATAGGATTGTAATTTATATGAAAAAACTTTATAAATCATGAAGCCGTGTACAAGGTACAGCGATATGATAATGCAAAAAAATCTGGGATAGACTCCCTGAGGGAATAGCAATATATCTGTATTTCTCTATTCTCTCTCTCTCTCACTCTTTCTCTTTCTCAATCTCTCTCTCTCTCTCTCTCTCTCTCTCTGTAGGGGTGAGCCGAACAACAGAAATGGTTCTTTTTAGCTCATTTGAACCTACTTCTTAGATATAGGACATGGAAGTCCATGGGTCCTTGAAGGCATTGTGTATTTAAGTTTTGCATTTGCAATCTATTGACCCATGTATAAGCCCCACATTTTTAAGATATTCATGGATTGCATATGCATATACTAACGGAAAAACATGTTTAGGAGGATATATACCAAATGTTATCCATAGCTACATCTGAATGGTGGAATTAGGGTGATTAAAAATGTGATTTTTTTCCTGTTTTGTTGTTAATATTTTCTAAATTGTCACTGATTTTATACATTTACATATGATTTAATCTATGTGTATATATGAAATATATATACACACACACACACACACACACACACACACACACACACACACTTCCCCTCTGCCACACACACACATAAAAATCTCATATGGAAATTTTACTTTGGCAGCTCACAATTTGCCTAACTTTCTAGATTAAGATTGACAAATATATAATCAAATACAGAATTTATTTTTTAAAAAATTTACCGGAAGATAAAACACCTGGCAGAAATGGCTGACACTATGGAATGTTATAGTATACACATTTATGTAAAGGAGAGTTGTGTTTTACGTGGGTACGTTTTGCTCATTCAATATGCTACTCATGCACCTTATTTATTACTCACTCTCCCTGGACAGTTTCTCTCAGGAGAATTCCTGCTCTCTGCTGCTTGGTGGTAGCAACTATAAGGAACAGATTTGTAGGATAATACTTTATATCTCCCTGCCTGTGAGTTACTGAAATTCCTGGTTTCTTTAGCCCTACCCTGGAGTAGTTTGCCCTGCCATTTCCAATGAAAGGACTTCTCTGAATACCATTTGCTTGTATTTATTATTAAACTTTTGCTCAACTTGACCATGTAGTCTAGCACCATACAAATCTTGGAGCAAGACATGATAGCCACTCAGTTATGACCTGTGTATAATAGAGAAGACAAATAAGACATAAAAGTGCCACAGAAAGGAATGGCACAGGTGAGAAATGACTAGTCCTGTGGTTCTGTTGTTTTCATTATTTCTTCCAGTGACATTGCCACCAGGCATTTTGAATGGAGTGAACAAAAAAGTGCCAAGAGAAAGCAAAACAGCGGCAGGTGACCAAAAAAACATAGATGTATGAAACCACATAGAGTGATGGTCTGGTCTATCTTCACTTTCTTCCAACTGCCAAATTGGCCTTTGTCTGTATTTAGTAGGAAGTATGAAAAAGGAGAAACAAAATGATGCCAGAGTTACCTTTTTGGGAAACAACCGTGGTAGGGAAGAGGAATCCTGAGTAGTTTTATAGAGAATCCAGGTTGACCAACTGCCATATAAATTTGTATGCAACTTTGGCTATACTGAGCCTTGCATAAATTTAGCCAAAGCATTTCCACTTTGAATCACTAAGGAGGCAACCACCATAGAATTTTCAGATTGTTGAAACTACTTTAAATGTTAATGATTGGTTCTGCCTTAACACGTATCTGCGGTACGTTCTGGTATATTTGAATTCAGAGACCTCCAGGACGTGAATACCATTTTATTTACCTATCATCTAGTTGCTCAACTAAGCTTTCTTTGTTCTAGTGACAAGTCAGTGATATAGTATGTCAGAAGCTGAAATCTAAGTGCAACCTGTTTTGTTTGTCTTGTTTTGTTTTGCAGTGTTGGGCACTACTCATGTGCGTATAACACATTCCCATAAATCTCAAATTTTGTATTTACAGAGAAATTTCTCTTGAGAGTTAAGGTCTTGTAAAACATTCTTATTCTACAGCACGAACGAATTATTACACTCAAGGGCATTGAAAGTGAAGTGTACTGAAGAAAAGAATTTTTTCATTAAAATGCAGTTTATATTGATAAAACAGATTACTAGCATTTGATGAAATGTGAAACTTGGAGCTCCCCATATCACTAAATCGCCAGTAGGTTTATTTTGGCAAGTGGAGCCAGCATGTATGTAACGTATAAGGGGGAAGACAGTATACCTATTAGCATTGAATTAGATTAAATTATCTTTTGGTAAAGTGGTTTAAAAAAGAAAAAAGTATGGTATCTGTGCCTTGACAAGCAGGCTGTGGTAACTAAGATTATTAGAAAATAAAAGCTGTTGTGTTATCGGTTTTGGCACAGTCATTTATCAATCAGTATTTTAAACATTGACAAGTGGTAATTTAATAGGGAATGACCCAGTTGGCAGGAAGTTCTAATGACAGATGATGCAAACTCATTTATCACTAAGGGGCTCTGCTGAGCTTCTTACCTTTCTCTGTATTGCAGCTCATATTTTCCAAGTCTGGGATGTGAGAAGCCACAAAGGGCAATCCTATGGCACCAAGCCTGAAACCACTCCCAAGTGGAAAGAACATTAACACTTTAGGAGCCCACATCTTTAAAAATGCTACTCCACACTGATGATTTTCAGTTTAAAACATTGGTGAGAGCTGGGTACAGTGGCTCATGCCATAATCCTAGCACTCGCTTGAGGTCAGGAGTTTGAGACCAGTATGAGCAAGAGCAAGACCATTGTCTCTACTAAAAATGGAAAACATTAGCCGGGCATGGTGGCACATGCCTGTAGTGCCAGCTGCTCAGGAGGCTGAGGCAGGAGGATCGCTTGAGCCCAGGAGTTTGAGGTTGCTGTGAGCTAGGCTGATGCCATGGCACTCTAGCCCGGGCAACAGAGTGAGAATCTGTCTAAAAAAAAAAAAAAAATAGGTGAGATCAATACATTGTAAGAACGCGAGGTGTGCTATTTACTTAGATTTTTATACAAAGAGAAAATACAGTAGATGAAATTTTGCATGAAGTACAGAAAGAGATGCTTTAGAAAAAGTTGAGACAATGAAAAAGGCAAACAGATTCTGATGTTCTGATGGGAAATCCACTATTTGAATTGCTTTCCTCCCTGCAGTTAATAAATTATTTCTCTTGGCTGCTTTCAAGATTTTTTTCTCTGTCTTTAGTTTACAGAAGTTTGACTAAGGTGTGTGTTGGTGTGGCCTTTGGGTGATTGATCCTGTTTAGGGTTTTCTTAGCTTCTTGAATCTGTAGGTTTATGATTTTTGTCAAATTTGGGAAATTTTCAGCCAGTTTTTCTTTAAATATTTTTTCATCTTCACCTTCTTCTCCTATTCTTCTGGGACTTCGATGACACAAATGTTAGAAATTTTTTTATAGTCCCATACGTTCCCGAATGACTGTTCATTTTTTTTTCCAGGCTGTTTTCTCTCTGTTGTTCAGATTGGCTAATTTCTATTGTTCTCTCTTCAAGTTCACCGATTCTTTTCTTTATCCTCTCCGTTCTACAGTTAAGTTCATTCATTGTATATATTCCATTTTTTAGTTTTAAAATTTCTATTTGGTTCTTCTTTACTTATCCTTCCTTCTTATTCTTTTTTTTCCCCAGAAACTTTCTGTTCCACTTGTTTCAAATGTGTTTACAATTATTCCTTAAATCATTTTTATGTTGGCTGCTTTAAATCCTTGTCAGATAATTCTAACATCTGTGTAATCGCAGTTGGCATGTGTTGATTGTCTTTTCTCATTTGGTTTGAGATATTCTGGTTCTTGGTATGGTAAGTGATGGTCTATTGAAACCTGGACATTTTGTTTCTTATGTTATTAGACTCTGGATTTTATTTAACTCTTGTTTTGTTTTTTTTTTTTTTTTACACTCCTCCTCTGACACTGCTCTGATGGGTGAAGTGAGTGCTGCCTCATTACTGTGAGGTGAGGGTGGAAGGAAGTCCAGGTTCTTCCTAAGGCCTTTGTTGACCAGGGTCAGGGGGTGGCTTATTACGCCTGAGCTACGGTGAAAGTCTTGATTGTCCATTAGGTCCCCTCTGACACCACACCACTGGAGAAAGGGAGGGATGCCTTGTTACTTCCTGGAATGAAAGTCCCAGCTTCCAGTCGGTACATTCTTTGATGATATTGTAGGTGGGGAAAGACCTTGTGATCTCTCAGCAAAGGTCAAAATCTAGGTTGTCTACTAGGCCTTTGCTGACAGGGTAGGGGCATGGTTTTTACTGTGGTGTTTGGCTGGAGTAGAACAGTTATTGTCTAAAAGTTCTTTGTCTTGCTATGCTGCCCCTTTTCTGGTGCTTGGTGGGAGAGAATAGGTTTTTGGGGTGGGGGGCTGTTCTTTGGCTGTGCCCATTGGCGTTTCTAGGTTGCCGGCTTCTCCAGTGTCCAGTTTGGGATGTATCAGTCAAAAAAGAGAACCAGGGAACTAATTACTATAACATTCCTTAGGTTCCAAGTTTCCTAGCCAGTCTGCTTTCTTCTCTCCACCTCTCAGAATATACTTATGTTTGTTTTATATACAATGCCTAGTATTTTCAGTTGTACTTAGTGGGGGGAATAGGGAAAAGTAGGTCTGTATTATTTTCTCTATTTAGATTCTATAATGGGAGATCTTGGCACTTGTCTCAAAATATAGCAGAGGTTCTGGATATTTGATGTCATTTGTTAAATGCCATAATTATTCTGAATTGGAAAGTCTTGTGCACCAATCCTAGGGGTTATTCTTGTCAATCTGGTATAAGATTATACCAATGTAATACTTTCTTGGAATAAGGGACCAATTAGGTTATTCTTTTTTGTGTTTGTCTGAGACAAGGCCTCACTGTATCACCTGGGTTAAAGTATAGTGACATAATCATAGCTCACTTCAACCTCCAACTCCCAGGTTCAAGTGATCCTCATTCCTCAGCCTCACCACACCTGGCTATTTTTCTATTTTTTGTAGAGATGGGGTCTCCCTCTCGCTCAGGATGGTCTTGAACTCCTGGCCTCAAGCAATCCTCCTGCCTTGGCCTCCCGAAGTACTAGGATTACAGGTGTGAGCCATTGTACCCGGCTTAGGTTATTCTTTATTTAAACGTAATTGACAAATAGTAAGCTTTTCATGCATAAATCTTTTTAAGATTGAAAGTTTATTGACAAGCAGGGTAAAATATTTTCGTCCTTACTGATGAATATTTGGATAGTTTAGAAAATATGCTCCATGATCATTTTGCTTATTGATACTTATTCTGAAAATATTTGTTTTTTAAGCATTTTGAGCATCTGAATTGTTTCTTTTTAGATTTCCAGTAGAGTTAATAGAAACTATATAAGAACAGTTCCCCTGTCCAGTGTTGTATAGTAGTGGTCCAGCTGTGTGTCCCACTGGGAAATCGCAGTGGAGGAAGAGAGGGAGAGAAAGAGGGCCAAGGACAACAAATGCTGAATGTCCAACAATCTGAATCACCAAGTTCCAGGGATGTAGGGAGCCCATGTCTGATCAGTGACTCTGTCTGAGGCTGATCAGGTGCAGTGGTAAGGCTTCCAAGTGTCTGTGCTCAGACCAGGTGGGGCCGGCCAAGTTTACACAAGGCCTGTCAGAAACAGAGTCAGTCCTGGGAAAGGAGCAGACATCAGTGCTGTTACCACTTCACCTATATTTTAGGACCTGATTACTGCTACAGTCCTATCTGGAAATGAATTGGGGCCAGAGATCCATGGAAAAGCCTTGTTGGGTAGACTGCCCTGAGAGGTGTGAGCCTGGTGAAAGAAGGGTTGGGGGAAGAAACAGATAGGATGGTCGTAGCCAGGGCTTCTTATAGGCATGCCCTAGATGTGGGAATCAAAGCAGCCTTCTAGACTTCTATTCTCTCCATAGATGCTTCTCAGTGGGGCTCTCCATGGGCCTGTCATGGTTCTGGGTCTGACAGGCTCTCAGTACTAAACTGCAGATGAGCCCAGTGGAGAGGGTGCAAGGTCATACCGAGAATCAGGTTGGCATATCAACAGAGTAGGGTGGAGAAACTGCTCTTGGTTGATTTTCTTTTGTTTTTTTTAGCACTTTTCCTGTACTTCTAAAGTCAAAAGATACGTGGGAATTTTCTTAACGTAGAAAGTAGTTCTGCTGGGAGTCCAAGCAATTGTGTTTTCTTTGCAATAATTTGGGTGCACTGGGAAGGCCCTGACATGAGACTCAGACGTAAGATCAGGTGCCAGAGGTAGACGGCAGACAGCGTCTCTACCTCATCTAAGTAAAATGGGGATGATAATATCAATCCTGCTTCCTCACAGGATTGTTTTGAATGGAAATAAGTTGAAAAGGGTTTAAAATGCTACATTATTTTAATAACGTAATATTTCATTAAAAATTTGCACAAGTTCAGATGGCTTGTTGTCTAATTTTTGTTTTCTGTTATGTAGAGAAAAATAACCCTTCCTTAGTAGGAAAATTAACGAAGGAGAACAAGTCTATGGATATTGGGATGGTCCTATTCTGTAGTTTTATTAAGACCTAATTGCACATTTGTAGAATTTTTGGACAGTGACAAAAAAGATATGATTTTGGTATTTCCTTCGGATTACCACGTCTAAATTCTTTGTACTAATTGAATGTCAGCGTTTCCGAATTTTGTTTTATTTTGTTTGTAGCTATAAATATAATTTGCTGATAATGATGTCCTTACAACTAAGAGGAAACTTAGAAAAATTGCTGTAGCCCTCACTAAAGAGTTTTCCCTGCAGCAGTGCGACTAGAATTCTAAAAATTCTTAAGTAAGTAGAATTTGTCTGCTATGCATTTCATCGTCCTTTTCCTCTCACCACCACTCATGTCCTCTTAGAATGTCAACTGCATGTGGGGTACCTAGAAGTCACTCAAGAATTATTTTTGCATGCATGCTTGAATGGATGAGCAGATGCTTATTGTCCTTTGACTGAGTCAGGTTCACATGGTGGTGCTCCAGTGGCCCCTTGGCCACCAGTTTTATGTTGGATTCCTTGAGTCTTCCATCTACTGACAAAGTGGCAGCCGGTTGTCTAATACACTAGTTTGTGTTAACCTGTTATGGCCGATAATGGACCTTTTGGAAATATGTTAGTAAGGAGTTTCTACATTAGCCTTACAGTAAGCACTCAGTAAATGTTAACTGCTTATCATCATCATCAAAAATATTCCCTTGAAGCCATTGGTTTTCAAATTTTGTTCCCAAGAACCACTGGGACTCTAAGAATTTTCTCGTATGATAGTGAAGGTTTGGTGGGGGTAGGGGTAATTGGTGGGAAGCTTCATTCCCTTCATTTTTTTCCCTCACTTCTTTAACCAAATAAGCTGTGCTTACACCTGTTTTATATATTTGTACTCCTGGTAGATTTTACTTTGGAAAGGATTCTACTACTTAATATTCTTTTTCAA
Source organism: Propithecus coquereli (assembly GCF_000956105.1). Classification (NCBI taxonomy): domain Eukaryota; kingdom Metazoa; phylum Chordata; class Mammalia; order Primates; family Indriidae; genus Propithecus; species Propithecus coquereli. The sequence continues at coordinate 2,519,610 of NW_012141524.1, forward strand.
AAGAAACACTGTGAGAAGTGTGCTGGGTGCTGGAGAGTGCAAGATGAATATAGCTCTTTTCTTGTACATGTGCAAATGAAAAGTGACAAGGAAAAGAAGAGAAAGTGACCACATTTCAGCATGCATTCTTAAACAGATAATTTGTGTGATCCTTAAAATGAATGGGCTGCTCCCTGGAAGCCAGCGTATGCAACAGTGCACATGTCATGTCATGTTACACCTCCCTCACCGTCCTTTGTAATAGGGCTCCTGAGTCAGTGGATAGGGTAGGGGCTATGTCACCTACCAGCTGTTTGACCTGGAACAGTCACTGAGCTCTGTGAGCCTCAGTGTACTCAGCTATAAAACGTCAAACTCATACTTCCTCATAGACTTGTGAGGGTTAAATTAAACTTTTTTAAAAACATAACATACCCGGCATACCTATAGGCCTCAGTATATACACATGCATGTATGTTCTCTCCATTTAATATATAGAACATATTAGGTGACATCAGCAGGACTCTTTTTTAAAGTTTACTTGTCATTTCAGTTGTTTAAGTCTCATCTATTATGGTTTGTTTTCTCATCTATAAACTTGTGATCACAAGTTTTGTAAGAATTAAATGATTAGGAATGGTAAGTGTCAGGTGCTGACCAGGGTGCTTCAAACACGGTAGGTGCTCAAGGCATTTTCCTTCTCTTCCTCACTCTGGTGGGGTGCCACAAACAAAAACCCAAAGCAGGTATCCCAGAATTTTAGATGACACTAAACGAAGGATGATTAAAAGAAGGATGAGTGATAAACATGATGTTTCAAAATTATCTTGACAGACCAAAATAGTGGGCTGAAATGTACAAGATGATATTTGAAAGAATAAATGTTAACTCTTATATTAGAAAAGGAAATTTTTGTATATATATGTAAACATTTATAATCATGTAAATACATATATATAAATATATAAAACAAAACTTCTAAGCACATTTGAAGAGTCTTGACGTACTTAACCTGAAGGAGAATTCTATGGAGAAGCAAAATAGGTGTATATTCACATCATAGAGTCATGGAACCTTGGAGTTTGAAAGATTATGTGCCAGTGTGAGTACATTTGTACTGTGTTGTTCCCAAGGAGAGAATTACAACATGAACATGAGAAGCACAAGGTAAAGATATCATTTCACTGTAAGGGCATCTTTCTAATAATTAGATACAGTTAGCAATGGAGTAGGAGGTGTGTGTGTGTGTATGATACAGTTTGAAGAAATAAATTTGGTATTACTGATCAAGTTGTAGAGATTCTTGTGTCAGAGGTGGCTAAGGTACAAAGGGTCCCTGGGCTTTAGAAGTGGGGGAGATGTCACATTTCAGCCGACTTGATAATTCCTCTGTAAAACCTTGGAACATAATCTTGAGCTCCCCTGTTGCAAATATTCTTTGCACTCTTTCATAGAAAAAAGTCTAAATGAAAGTGAATTCAACAAGTAGGTGGAATATTATAGCCAAATCTTTTCAAGGGATTCCTGAATGAGTAGGATATTGGGTAAGGTTAATTTCTGAGTTCAGGTCTAATTCTCTGATTACATACCTATATAAGTCAGCACCACATGAATACAGAAATCAGTAGGATTAATACTAAATAATGTCTTCAAGTAAAGGTTCAGTAAATATTGATAACATTGGATATTATCTCATTCCAAAACCAGCATTTTAGAGAAGGAGGAATTTCAGGAACATCCTGTGTAAGGAAGAAAATTCGGGTCCCAGTGGTTATTGTAGCCCCAATTTAATTCAATTATTAGTTTAATAAAAGGCAAAGTGATTTTGTGATGTGTAGGACTTAAAAGAATCAAGAAGAAATTGCTTTTCTATGCTTATTCTAGTGTTACTTAGGAATTTACTGTGAACAGGGCTGTATTTAATCTTCCTCATTTGAGTGGCATACACAAGCAGGAAAACTCAGTGAGTCATTTGAATAATCCGGCTAGTGTAACTGTGAATATTCTTGGGAACCATGGAAAGGTTAAATGCTTTGAAACGTGTGTATTCTAAGGGGAGCACTGAACTGCTGCTCTCTAGTTTCACTGAGAGCAGAACTTGGGCCAAAAGTACTAGCTGTGTTTTATAGGGCTTAATACACTCCCATTTCAAGGTGATTGCCAGTTATTATGTGATCATGAGAAGATAGACTTTAATTTCTGTGAGCATTAGCATCATTACCAACAAGCTTTTTTGCATGTGGTGTGCCAGGTGCTGCATAAAATATGTTAAACTAGCATTCCGCCTGCTCTCTACACACTTGTAGTGTTAAGAGTGAGGCAGACTATTTTAGGTATACACAAATCTAAAAGGTAAAGTGATTAATAAGAGCAGCTGAGTCATGCCTGACATCTATATACCACATTCTTCTTTACAAAGCTCTTAAGAGAGCAGAACATTCCTCCCAGGAAGGTGATGGATCCTGTGAGGCAGTAGTGTTTCTGGTACCAGTTTCCCTGAAGGGAATTGAGTCCGTATTTTTATTGAAGAATCATAAGATGCAGCTTAAAAGATGAGATCACAGCAAAGTACCCCAACCAGAGAGAAAATTCCAACTGGAAATAAGGAGCTAGACCATTTTGCTGAGTTTTGATGTGGAAAAGGCTTGGGGAAGATCAAGGTACAGGATACATGGAAGGTTTAATGAAGCGTGTAATGTGGAAAGAAGGAGAGACATATACTTAAGCCCTGAAATGGAGCCTGCCAAGTTTATTCAGGTGTCCAGTGCATTATCAATAGTGAATGAAAAGAAGTGAACCCACATTTCCTTGCTGAATACCTGCCTTTCCCGCATACCCTAGCCCTTGTGTTATTCTGGACAGAGAGAGTACATGACTCTTTCCTTCTTGATTATAAGCCTTTGCATCTGTTATCCCTATTGTTTTCCTGCTGTCTTCCTACTTAGGTCTACAATAATACTCTTTCTTTGTATCTTCTATTCACTATCTTAGCATCTTTGGAAAAAAAACTGTACTTAGGATTATCCTTCTTCAAAAAGCCTTTTTTGAATAATGTCACTTGCATTAGACAACTAGGTCATTTATTTTACGCAATACATTGTAGTGAGATACTGCCTTTAATTTATTTCATACCTCCATTGCTTACTTTACTGCTGACCCAGACAAACATATAGGGGAAGCTTTTAAATTAAGTTTAGAGTCATGATCGTATATGCATATGTCATGTATATACATGTCTATTGTCAATTGATTTGTGTATATTCAGTCATTTGATTATAAGTTTTTTAAACATGGAGACTCTATCTTTGATGCCTTTTAACACCCTCCAGCATCAGCACACTTCTTTACTGTTGATTTTCAGTAAGTATTACCACTAGGTAGGCAGTGCTTAAAATACTGGAAAGGGAAATCTGTGTGGAACTGCCCTACCCCCACTAAGCTTGGTTTAGCACTCAGCTTGTGTCATTTTTTTCTAAGAGAAATAGGCTGTAATTTGTACTTACCATCGAGCTATCTTGTTTACCTTAAATGCTATTTACTTTAGGTAATAAATTCATAGAGTAAAAAAGGCAGAGTTGCATTTTAATTGCATTTAATGCTCTTTAATTTTAAAAGAACCTTTTAAAAAATAGTTGGCAAAGATATGGTTAGATTAAATTTGGGTAGAACCAATGTCCCTATCTGTACTTTATTCACATTGTTGAGCTGTGCCAGCACATCAGCAGTGAGGTTTCCCACTGTGAAAGGTGACATGGAAATACTGGGTGTGGTTTATATAATTACTGTCTAAACTTTTGAAAACCTAGCTTTATACCGTTAACCAAAAATCTTGACGTATTGGTTGTGAGCCTCGCTTATGGAACGCCTCAGAATAAACTTGGAACTTGAAGGTCAGTGTAGACACTCATTGTCAATTCAGCGTGGAGAAGCTTACACAACACCTCCGCAGCCAGGTCTGGCTTGCGTTAGTGCTACCAGAGCCTCACTCTCATGAGCGCTCCAGCCTCTTAGCAGAGGGGAAGAAGGAAAGTGAGGTGCAGACAGACAGAGTATACAGATGACAAGGCAAGCCTGCAAACAGCACGGAGGACCTAGAGATGCTTGAGAGAAAGCTAGATGAGTCTTGAAATACGAGCTTCAGTGTAAACATCCCCGAAGACCAAGTGTATGAAATTGAAGGAAAAGATGAGAAACTTGGAAGAGGCAGACAGACAAATTTGAAACAAGTGTTTCTGTCACTGCAGGGGCAAGCATAAAGTGGTTTAAAAGCATTTCTGAGGAAGCCAGATATGTCAAAATCAGAGTTTCTTGACAGAGGACTTAAATGGGGGGAGGGGGTATTTTTAAAGCCAGACGTTGGAATAAGGAGGAAGTCGCACTCATCACCATATTAAGAATATTCAGCACCCATATTATTGCAGTGGTTGTACATGGATATGATACCAGGATTGTGCCTTCCCCTTCCCACTCTCCAGCCCCAAATGACAGGAGGAATTTTGAATAGGTTTGAAAACAAGTGCCTGCGTTGGAGCATCAAAATTAGGCAGACACACTGGGGACAAGAAACCAAAGAGACAGTGAAGCAGAGAGACAGTGATGAAGTGAAAACCTCCTCTGAGTGGGCAGGCACTGCAGTAGCTGAACCTGTCAACTTGTAATGGAATAGGAGTCAAGCATTCCTATGGTTAAAGAAGACCAGAGGTCAAGTAAAGAGAATCTTAGAAGAACAGGGGCTGATGGGTAAGAATAAATATTTTTGAAATGTTTTAAGTAGCAAGTAATTGGGTATTAGAATTCAGAGTAAATGTATTAGCAGATAGAACAGCATGAAAGGAGGAAAAACCTGTGAGCATGGAATGAGGAATCATTGCATTAGAAAAGTTATGTATGGATTTTACATGTATGTAAGCCTAAAATAAGAACGTATAACATGTTTCCTTATCAGTTCACATTTAAAAGCATATAAAATATTCCTAGCATAAAATAATGCAACTTTAGATGTTGACTTTATTGGAAATTATATAGATGATTATTAGTATGAATTGTATGAGTGAAAAGGATTTTGAAGTCATTTCTTTCTCTCCAAAGAAACTTATTATTCTCTGCACATCACTTCATTTTGGCCAGCAATAAGTCCAACTCAGTCAGTGTGCTGCTGTGGAATGTTTTAAGCTGAAATGTGCATTGGAATCTGTTTGTTTGCAGCTGATGATTTGACGAAGCTTTGATGCGCGGTCACTCTCTGACATTTGTGTATTTCAACAGTGAACAATGTAAACTCATTTTCTGAGCACTTTGATTACTTGCACATAGCAGCGCCCATGGCATGTGACAGAGAAGAGCACTCTGTCCACTAATCAGATAGATATGCTTCAAGCATATTTACACAAAATAATGAAAACAGCTGTTAGATACCTTTAAACTTGAGTGTGTTTTATTATTAATCTACTAGCCTGTACACATGACACTATAATTCTTCACTCACTCAAGTTGCCTTTAATGACACAGTAATAAAACTGAGAGGGATGAAAGTAATGGAATTGTAGCATGTAATGCCTCAATTGTTCTACAGTGTCTTCCTTTTTGCCAAAACAAACCACAATGAGGTCCATATGGTGTTTTGAAGTTTTCAAGCAATGACCCTAATAAAAAGTAATGAATTTCTGACAAAAGAAAGCATGACTCTCTTTTAAGCGGATATCTTCATTATTGATCTAGATATGATTGCAGACCGATATGCTAATAGAAGAAGAAGGGTTCAGTGTGCTTGCTACAAATACTTTCATTTGTGGTTTTGTCCAAGAAATCAGATTTTAAAGGTAAAAATATTATAATCCATTAGTTATAACTCTTTTGTTTTAAAGATTTGTTATTTAAAGGAAAGAAATAGATATTCTTCAAGAATGGGAAATTTCACAAACATCTATAATAATAAAGTTTATCGCATACAAAGGGCTGCAAGAGTTTGTTTTGGAGAATATCCTGTTCTTATATAGGTTGAGCTTTTGAGGTTCTGGTTTTGTTTGTATAGTGTTTTAAATGTATTTCAAACTGCTTCAAGGGAGAGTGACATTTATTCCAAGTATACCTACCACATCTTCAAACTATATATCTAACTGCAACACTGAAATTATTTGCTTGGAGATTGATTTTTAAAATATCAGAGTAGGCAAAATCTTTAGAATATCCTTAATATTAATAAGACATTATAGGTACCTGGAATCTTGAAAATAGACTAAATTAGAAAACATAAGACCAAATAATACATTAGGGGAATAATAGCTATACTGGTGGAAGTGGGAGGGAAAGAAATTAAAAGGAAAATATATACGGAAGAGGATTAGGGTCTTTTTAACCAGGAATACCTGGATTTGAATCTGTATGCAGCAATATGCAGCACTTTGCTCTGTTTAATGTACTCAACTTTTCCAAGCCTTGCTCTCCTCATTCAAGAGATAGGAGTTATTATAAGGATTAAAATAATGTGCGCGATACATCTAATAGATTGCGTAGCAGATAGTAGGTACTTGATGAATATAGTTTAATATTATTCTTTATTATTATTGAGACCAATCTCCTAAAGTAGCTCATTTGAATGACTTAGTGTGCTCTGTGTGTGAGAGTTGTGTATGTGTGCACCCACATGTTGTGTGTGTTAAATTCAATGAGACAATTCAGTACATATTCACTGAGTCCCTACTATGTGCCAAGAACGTTCATGGTTTTATGAAAAGTGCAATACTAAATAAAATTATTTTTAAGAGGTTTGAATCTAACAGACCTATAAAAGTTGGACTAATGAGGACAAATGTAGAGATAAAACAAACAGTTTTGGAAATATAAGAGAGAGTAAGAATAACTGACCCTGAGTGGGACATGGGAAGGCTACATGAAGGAGGATTGGGAAGGAAGAGGAGCATTTGAAGTGAAGCGAAGGGCTGGGAGTTGGAAAGGGAGAGTGACTTTTGGGAGTATGGGAGGTAGTGACATGGGAAAGAATTAGGGATGAGTCTGGAAAGCCTCATGCACGGCATTTTTGGATGACTGTTGTGTGCTGTATTGTACTGGGTGCTAGGTTTACAAGGTGAATAAGATGTGATCCTGTCCTTAAGGACCAAAGCTTGCCACCAAAATATGAGAATGAAGCTGACGGGCTTGCTTTGTCAGATGCACTCAGTTCACCTGGCCAAGGGGCAACCTTAGTTCTTAAAGTTGGGAATAAATTCATTGACATTCCATTGACTGTTCATTTGTTTAGATATATACTTTTTAGATTAATATGGTGAATGAATAAATGGCAAATATATTTGCATAGCATTTTCCTATTTTAATATAAATATCCAGCAGACTAGTTTCAACCTACTATCAGGCTTACATTATCCCAAATTCCAAATTAGTTAATTCTGAATTTGTGATGTTTAACTGTTTAATGATCAGAAGGATTTCCTTATTTGCAAAACTCTTCCCACTTCTTTAATATTATCTTAATCTGTTTTTTTAAAAACAGAATCACATCTGTACAATCCATTGTATAATTAATCAAAAGTTACCATTTTAAAGTCCCCATGTTCTTATCTCATTGAGATGTGAATTACAACCTAGATCATCACCATTTCCTACTAACATTTGAGGATATTTTGAGAGATTGTGGCTGTGTACTTGAAATGCGAAACATACTTTAAAGCTGGTCTGACCATTGGCCTTGCCTTCTTAAATGAAATAATTACAGTGTATTCCTAAGCAATATTCTGCATATAAATGTGTGTATATTTACGGTTTCAAAGATTAGTAATGTGTAGGTTGTGTATCAAGCACTGTGTGAGGTACTAGATATAGAGTGGTGCAACTGATATGATGGACAGTAACACACATGCCTTACACATATCCTCGCATATGTTGTTTCGCTTAAAGCAGTCCACTGACTTTCTCTACCCATGAAAACAGCTCTCTGGACCCTTCTGCACCTCCATCTCTTGTTTACTAACTACTTTCGAGTCCATGTGACTTTCATTTTAATGTTAGTGTTATTGGGAGATCTTTGTTCTTTAAAACAATGGTCCCCAACCTCTGGTGAGTTGTATAATTATTTCATTGTATGTTACAATGTAATAATAATAGAAATAAAGTGCACAATAAATGTAATGCACTTGAATCATCTTGAAACCATCCCCCCATTCCCATGGAAACCATCCCATTTTTTTCCCATGGAAAAATTGTCTTCCATGAAAATGGTCCCTGGTGCCAAAAAGGTTGCAGACTGCTGCTTTAAAAAGTACCTTTGACTTTGGGAATTAGCCAGATATACCATTTAGAGCCAAATTTTGATGATCAAGTTTTGAATCGTGAAGGAAAGGAAACTGCAAATTTATAAAACAGTTGTTTGCTTGGTTTTTAATTTTTTTAATTTAGTTATTTACTTGGTAGTACTTAGCTTGGTAGTAAAGCCCATTCCAGAAACAATAAGAGCACCACTTCCCAAGACTTTGTAAATGATTGCTTCATAAATGTCAGCCCTTCATGGGATGTGTGTCTTCAAGCTTGTTACTTTCTTTGTTTTTAAGTTCATAAGTTTTTAAAAATATGTTGCTCCTTTATGTCATGCCAGATGCATTCATATCAACAGTATTTGCAGGCATCTCGGCTTTAGCCAGGCAATTTCCTTTGTTGTTCTTGATTGCATGCGTTATTCCTTCATCTTTAAACTTTTTTAAAAAAGTTACTCCACATGCCAGGAACTCTTTCTAAAGTAATTTCACCAATAAAAATTGTCCCTATGAAAATAGAATTTCAGAGCCCTGTAAATCCATTATAACCAACATGCTTTCTCATTAGTCTTTCTGTCGTCTAGTGTTGAATATTATTAAAGAAAAGTCGGTGGTCAGCTAATTTTTTCCCACCTTATAAATAACTTCATATTTTTACAATGCTTTCCCAAATAATTTTTCTGCACTGTAAGTCCAATAGCTTTACTAGAATAAGACTTTTATATTGATTATTCCTGGTGGTCTTCCCCAGATACTCAGTGTTTCCTTTTGATATACATATTGAAAGTATTATGTATAAAATGTGTCTTTTATTTATGAAAAGTTTCTTTTGAGTACCATCAAGCCTTATGATATATAATATGTCCATGATAAGAATTTTGATGATCTATGAGCGGCTGAAATTAGGTTCTTCTGCCAGGTGTGGGTATGGTTAGGAAACCACTACCTCAAGATCACTTAGACTTCTCACCCCCTCTCCAGTTGGTCAGTTATATAAAAAATACACTTTACTTTCAACTTCAACAGTTCAAAATAGCTGAAACTATTGCTTTTGTTAACCTCATAAAAATGCAAGCCCACATTATTTTGTCAGATTATTTTTAAAAGCAGCTTTATTGAGGCAAATCGGTAGACAATAAACTACACATAAAGTTTACAATTTGACAAGTCTTGACATATGCATACACCTGTGAAACCATCACAGCAGACAAGATATGAACATATCAATTACCCCCAAAGCTTCCTCATGTTCCCTGTGAACTTTCCCTGTCAGCCCTCACCACCTTACCCCTATGACCATCCTCAGGCACCACTGATAAGCTTTCTGTCGTTACAGATTAGTTGGAGTTTTCTATGATTTTATATAAATGGATACATATAGTATATACTCCTTTTTATTTGGCTTCTTTCATACAGCATAATTATTTTAGATCCACTTTTCTTTGGGTGTTCAATTGTTCATTCTTTTTTATTACTGATTAGTATGCCATTGTATGGATATGCCACAATTTGTTTGTCTATCCACTTGTTAATGGGCATTTGGGTTGTTTTTAGGTTTTGGATATTACAAATGAAGCTACTATGAACATTTGTGTGCAAGTCTTTGTATGTAAATATGCTTTCATTCCTCTTGAGTAAATACCTAGGGATAAAATATCTGGGTCATACGGTAGGTGTATGTGTTTATTTTTTGAAGAAATTACCAAAGTTTTCTAAAGCAGTTGTACCATTTTGCATTCCCACTTGCAGTGCAGAGTGCAGAGAGTTCCAGTTTCTCCACATCCTCACCAACACTTGAAATGGTCAGTCTTCTAATTTTTTTTTTTTTTTTTTTGAGACAGAGTCTCACTGTGTTGCCCGGGCTAGAGTGTCGTGGCATCATGCTGGCTCACAGCAAGCTCAAACTCCTGGACTCAAGCGATCCTCCTGCCTCAGCCTCCCGAGTAGCTGGGACTACAGGCATGTGCCACTATGCCCAGCTAATTTTTTATATAT
>NW_012141524.1:2531236-2578490 GCF_000956105.1 Propithecus coquereli
GCCACTGCACTCTACCTGTGATGACAGAGCAAGATTCTGTCTCAAAAAAAAAGAAAAGAAACAATTTTGTATCTCCTTTTCCAATATCAGTAACTTGTATGTATTTTTCTTTCTTTATTGCATGGGATAGATCCTCCAGTATTAATGTTGAATAGAAGTGGTAAGAGTAGAGATTTTTGCCATTTTCTGATCTTAGAGGGAAAGCATTTGGTCTTTAACTATTAAGCATGGTATTAGCCTTAAGTTTTTCTTACATTCCCCTTATCAGATTGAAGAAGTCCCTTTTTTTCCCTAAAATACTGAGAGTTTCATCAGGAGTGGATATTGTATTTCATCAGATACCTTTTCTGCATCTAGAGATAATCTAAATTTGCTTGTTTAGTCTGTTAATGTAATGAATTACATTGCTTTTTGAATGTTAACCATCTTTTCATTCTTGAGATGAATCACACCTGGTCATAATTTATTATCCTTTTTATATATCGTTAAATTGGGTAATTTTGTTAAGAACTTTTGTGTCTATTGGTCTATAGTTTTCTATTTTGTTACTGTCTTTGTCTGATTTTGGTATCAGAGTAATGCTGGCCTCACAGAATGAGTTGGGAAGTATTCCTTCCTCTTCAGTTTTGTTGAAGAGTTTGTGTAGAATTGGTATTATTTTTTCCATAAGTGTTTGGTAGAATCACCAGTTAAGCCATCTGGGCCTAGCGATTTCTTTTTGGGAATGTTTTTAACTACAAACTCAATTTCTTTAATAGATACTAGATTATTCTAGTATTGCTTGCTGAGTAAGCTTTGGTAGTTGGTTTCTCTCAAGGAATTTGTCTATTTCATTTAAATCATTAAGTGTATTGATATAAAGTTGTTCATAGCATTTTCTTTTTGTGCTTTAGTTTGTATTGAATCTGAGGCAGTATCAACTCTTTCATTCCTGATATTGGTTATTTGGCTCTTCTCTCTTTTTTCCTATTTAATCACACTAAGGTTTTATCAGTTTTATTGATCTTATCAAACAGCCAGCTTTTATGTTATGTTAAAGGTTACTTTTGCCATTTAAAGATTTAATGATAAGATCTCTGATTAGATTGGTTTTATTAGAACAAATAGAAATAAAAATGACCTGGTGCTATTTGTATAGCACAGATATGGGGAGATTCTGGGATTCAGGGAATTGGCCTGTGGACATAGAGTATCTGGTAGATAAAAGGACACCAGAAAAGAGAAAAGGGCCAAACCAGGAAGCACCAAAGAAGCATTCTTTCTACTCCACCATTTGAATGAATGTTTCCACAGTGTTTGAATCCAGTCTTGTCTTGATATGTTTGATAATCTGAACAGATTATTTCAGTAAGAAAGTATATGAATAAATTTCAAATACCCTTTTATCCAGCTGTTTTCTTTACTAAACATGAGTGTCAGTAGTTTGGTAGCTTTCCTTGAGTTTTTCTTGGAAGTCAGTATGGTAAGGTAAAATTGGGACTTTGAAATTCGAAGGTCCTTAATTTAAACCCAAGATTTACAACTTCCCTTATGTAATATCAGGCAATTTACTTAGCTTCACTGAATCAGGGTCCTCTAAAATGGGAATAGTAATACTTATCATACCATGTTGTGAGAGTTTAAATAAAATAACATACAGGAAATTATTGGTACATAGTAGGCTCTCAACCAATTCTGGCTACATCTTCATTCCTCCTCACCCTGCCATTTCTACTCCCTGCCTGCCCTCTAGTCAGAATGCTAAGAGCAAAATGTTAACCGGTTGGAGGAGAAACAAAGAGCAAGTTGCTCTTTAACCCTGTCTCTGCTGTAGTTCTTTATAACAACATGGAAACCAGTGAATTGGTATACTTGTCAAGGTAATTTTTAGCAAAAATATGCAGAGATTTGCTGCCTTCATAAATGTATGTGATGCTCAGTCAGTAAATAATGTACAGTGGAGCCACAAATTATGTGGGAAATTAGGTTCTGAAATCAATGAGTTTAAGTTGGAAATCTCATGGTTTTTATATTACCTTTGAAAAATCCCATAGGAAGGTACTGAAGTGAGACTGTTGCAGGGCCTTGTGTTCAATAAATCTCAAAAAGCAAGTTGTTTTCTTTCAGTCTTAGAATTTTTTTTTTTTATTTTGTGCACCTGCAGATGTAGCTGTCTTGAGTTTAGAATTGATGTTGTACAGAATTTATGAGTGTATCTTTAAACACTAGGCTCCTACTCAAAACCTCACCAAGGCACCTGAGAACTGAGACTTCTTGGAGCAATAGCCAATTCACATCCCCCATCTCTTGGATGGAAAGGAGTATTGGAGGAAATGGTTGGTGGAACTGTTCTGACTGCCTTGATTCTTAATTTTCCTTCTTGTAGGGTATGTATAGTTGAATTCTATAACTTAAAGGTATAAGCTATTCCACTTTTAAATTCTCTGAAATGTTATCTCTTCATTTTCTTACCTTCTAAGGTAAGATTTGAAGGTCAAAATGAAAGCCCACATCTAGCACTCCCCCATTTAGCACGTATGTTGATGTTACCCACTAACTAACTAACTAAATAAATAAATAACCAAAGCGCACTTTTTCAAAGAGTGTGGTTGTGACTTCAGTCTGTTTGTCAGCCACCTTGCAAGGCATCTAGTACCAATATTGTATTATGGTGCTTACATAATACAATTGATTTTTAGTTCATGTTCTAGAACAGGGTTTGGCAAACTATGGCTGGGAGCTGACCACCTGTTTTTGTAAATAACATTTTATTAAAACACGGCCACACTCATTTATTTATGTATTGTCTATAAATGCATACAGTACAATGGCAGAGCAGTTACCTGTGGCTCACAAGCCTAAAATATTTATAATCTAGTTCTTTACAGAAAAAGTTTGCTGACCCCTGTTCTCAACTATGCTATGCTTTAAGGCAGAATTTCAAAGTGTGTGGTCAGCTGCCCACACAGATCAAAATTCACCAAGGCAATTATTAAAAATGTAGATTCCTGGAGTTACTAGGGACCCACTCAGTCAGAATCTCTTAGGATGGAACCTGAGAATCTGAATATTTAACGCATGCTCTAGGTGATTCTTAATGCACATTTAAGTTTTGCTACCATTGATTTAGTGAAGAGGAAAATTGATGTGAAAGCAATACTATTTATAGACAGTATGCCTACCACAAATAAATTAGTGTTACCTCTCATCTGGAAAATAAGGTACCAAGAGAAGAAACTGAACGTTTTCCCTTCTTGGTTCATGCTTTAAATTTTTGAAAGATAATATCTTACTGTCATGTAGGAAACTATTGTTTAGTTAGGAGAGATATGAGATGTTTGAAGAACAATTAAGAGGATGAAATCTAGAGGACTACTTGTAAATTCTGAGGAAATGACCTTTGTGGACAAGCATGACAGGTCCTGATTCATTACTGAGTCTTGAACTGTTTTTGGTGAGTCACAACCAACACTTGGGGAAATTATTATTATTATTACTAAAATAAGAAACTATTTTTTCTTATTTTTATAAAATAATGCATAAATGCACACACTTGGTATATGCATATTTTCCAAATCCACTATTCTCCGCAGTCCTCCCCTGGTGAATTAATGGAATTCCACAATTTTGAAATGGAAGGACCATCAAAACTGTTGCTTTTACCCAGTTTTACAGGAAAGGAAGTTGATGCTGAAAAATAGTTAAACAGTTTGTCTAAAGTCTCGTGGCTTGCCCAAGCAAGAGAAAGATCACCTAGGAGAACTAGCTTCTAGATGCTACCCTGGACATGCCAGCTGGTTGCCCAGGGGCTGAACCTTTCTGAATTCTCAGGAAAGTCAAAAGATCAAAGAATACTGGTCCTCATGGCTCATGGTACAACATGAGGGAAGTTGGCTTAGAGGTCAGTGGTGTTTGTCCTCTTGCCTGGAATAAGTTCTCTCTGGTTCACCCAAGTTCCCACCATTCCATTTTGATCCTTGCGTTATTTTACATACAGTAGAGAAATCCTCTTATAGTAGAGAAATAATTCTCTATGCCCATGTTTTATTATCAGAAACAAAATAAATAAATAAAAGCTAGACCAAGAGGACCATATGTTTCACCAAAGTGAAACTGAAAAATATCCTTATGAGTTTTGATTTGTGTTTTAAAAAAATATTTTAAAAACCATATAAGCCTGTGTCTTACATCAGCCTCCTCATTTGTTTTGCCTTTCCTGTCTGACTCCCGGATGAAAACAGGCTGGGTGAGGTAAAGTTCTTTGATTTGTCAAGAGTACACAGTTCACCAGTGGCAGGGCTAGAACTGGAGCTTCCATCTTCTGATGCCTATCTGGGATAGGTGCAATGTTTTCAGTATTGGAAAGAGCTTTTGGGATCATCATTATGATTATAACGTCAGTAGCTCTCCATTATGGATCATTTATGGACACTGTATACTTCTCATTTAATCCTCACTATAATCCTCTGATAACATTTCCCCAGTTTTGCATCTGAGAAAATTAAGGCCTTGTTCTGGCTATACATTGCTGTATAACAAAGTATTCCAAAATTTAGTGTCTTTAAATAATTCTTTTATTATACCTCAGGGGTTCTGTGAGTCAGAAATTTGGTCAAGGTTTGTCCAAGTGACTTTTCTCCCGGTGGCATTGGCAGTGGTGACTCAGTGGTTCTTAGCTGGTGGGTGGCCAGGTCCAAAGTGTCCAAGAGGCTCCTCTCACATGGCTGGTCCGTCAGCAGGAATGGTTCAAGTCTGGGCTCAGCTGAGACTGTTGGCCAGAATGCCTCTCGTACATGATTTCCTCAAGATAGTCAGATTTCTTGCCTGGCGACTTAAGTCCTTAGAGAAAGTATTCCAAGAGAGGCAGATGGAGCTGCGTGGCCTTTTGTGACCATACCAACAGACAATTGGACTCTAGGACCATTTCTGTAGACCACATTCTTATTTGGGTCATGGGGTTAGGTGTTGCCATTCTTGTCATTTTAGTCGGGTTTATAGCATTCTGTTTGTAGATCCAGCCCAAGACAATGTTCTATGCTTCTTTCTACCTAATGCTTCCTTTGTAAGGCAATTGCGGGCCTCTTTGTGGAGGAAGAGTGAGGATGCCCCATCTTCTTTGTTAAGCCATGCTTAGAAACTCCATAAAAAACAAAAGCAAACATAGCTCTCTGCTATCTAAGGAGTGTGATAGTGTGTGTGTGTATCTGTGTATTTTAATTCCTTTTAAATAATAATAACTCCTCAGGGATGATGAATGTCATATATGATTCAGATGAAAATGTTTTTCAGCTAAAGATTAGGCGGCAAAGTTTATGGAGCCAATGACTGGGAGCCAGAAACCTGGGTTCAGTTCCCAGCTCCGCCGCTTCCTTGCTGTGTGGTATTCTGAACAAGTCAGTTGATCTGAGTCGTAATTTCTTCATCTGTAATATAGGAATGATTATGGTATATGTGCCTATAATCATTACACTTTTCAACTATATGGGTATGTTCAACCATCATATACTACAGCATTACTTTCTGCTACCTTGTAACCAAGAAAATGGTAGCACAGCTAGAAATCTTCCCATCCATACTTGACGGAACAGTATACCCCACCCACGTGCTTTGTTTTTAATATAGTTCTTTGGGGCAAAGATTTACTGATGTAAATCAGTGTTAATTTTTTTTTTAACCACCTTTCTTTGAATAACATCAGGCTTTTGGTAGCCAAATATTGTGCTTGGGTCAGATTACCTATATTTTTGTGTTTATATAGCATTCTAAGAGTGCATCCACAGCAGCACTGAGCTTCCTTATACATTTGCTCTTTTTTTTTTCTTTTGCTAAGTCTTCTTCCATAAAGAAATAAAATAGCAGCAAAAGAGGCTTTTTGTTGTGTTTTAGAAATCTATCTTTGAATAACCCCTAAGTGCATTAGCACTATCATCACCCATAGATGATAGTGACAGGCTTTCTCTGCACCCCTGAATCCCCAGTCAAGGATAGTATTGACACAGGGGCCCAGGCTTTTTTCAGAAAGATTATTTTGCAAGGATATGGACATGTGTGACAAACATAGATTCTGGTAAGTAGCTGTCTTTGCTCTGCTCTCTCCTGCTCTCCCCAGGCCTCCCCTCTCCTCCCTCTCTCCTCTCCTCCCCACCTTCTTTTCCGTTTCCTCTCTTCCTCCTTCCCTTTTCCTTCATGTATTATTAGGTGGAGGAGGGAGGTAGCTAGCACGGAGTACTTCCTTACTGTGGGAGTCCTCTGAACTATTCTGTATTTTCCCCCTGCAGGTTTTCTCCAGTGCGCCTATCAAATTTCCCTAGTATTATCGTATCCTGACCAACTGCAACTGTAGTAAAGTGGGCTTCTCCCTTTTCCAGAACTTCCTTGGACCTTCTTCCTACTCTGCCAAATCACATAATTGTTTCCCTCCTTCCACAAAAGTCCAAAATTAATCAGTTGCCACAGCACTAGGTGTTGGTTTCTTCACTTACATTTCTGGATTTTGTTCTTTGACAGTTAAATATTAAAGGTTAAAATAAATAAATAAATACCTTGGTTTTCTCTTTCTTGCCTTATCTTGGCCCTCAAGACACCTTCTCTAGAAAGCTCAACAACTTTTCCTCTAATACTCACATGAGGAAGGGAAGAAATAGAAGAAATGAAACTCACACATACTCCCCTCTGCAGATTTTACAAAAGCCTGATGTGTATTAGAGTATGAGGTGAAACAAACGTTAAACATAAATAGCAATAGTAAGCAGTTAAAAGTTTTTCAGTAGAGGTATTTTTCCTTTTAAAGCAAAATATTTTGTAATTTCAGTAACGTGAGGGTGCAAAATTTGCTAACGACAGGCATTCCCCTGATAAATAAGAGGTTATAAAATTAGAAGAAGTTTGTTTATATGTAGGACAAAAATATTTTCAGTTGTAACAGAAAATTATTTTTGAAAAAGAAGCGATACTGCTTAGTGTTTGATCCAACATGACAATTTTCCTTCAAGACTCTTATGAAAGTTTCAGTGCCAGAATTTCACACATATATATTCAGAGATAAATGTTTTTTAAATGAAGAGCTTCCTTTAACAGAATCACAGCATCACTGTACTGAAATTAAGTACTGATAATGTGCAAAAAGTAGTTCTCGGTCTGTGTTCACTCACAAATCTGAAATCAATATATATTTTTTACACTCTTTTTTTTTCCCCCAAATAGATGGATTTCTTTAATTCAGTGAGCTAAATTTTAATCTGCGGGAGGCTTTGATTGTTCTATTTTGAAACCTTGCAGAGACATAGTAACAATGCTGATAGATTATACATATGGCTTGGTTAACACTGCTATGGTATTGCTTTAAAAATGGATGTGATGTTATATATTGCTCAGGCTTCAGTTAATAAACAGCTATGGTGTTATTGCTAGTCTGAGAGATTTCTTGATGGGTTCTCAGAGGACAGAATTAATGAATCTCCTTTTGAGTTGTGTCTCCTAAAATACATTTTTCCCCAAAATATTAATTAAGGGGGCACAAGTGTTATTGTCACATGGATTTCTTGTATAAGGCTCAAGTCGGGGCTCTAAAATATATTTTAAAATTGCGCCGCTTGAACTCATTCATGGAAACACCCTTTCTTAAAATTTTAAGGATGTCATTCTTTCCAGAAATGTGTATTTAATTGTACACTCAAAAAATATAGAGACATTTTGTTTTTGTTTTTTCAATAGAGGAGATTGTTTGGTAATTATAGATTATTGCTAAAGAGGCAAATTATTTTGAAAATATACATTTATTGAGAGGAGATCTGGGGATGTAAACTAGACAGAGAGGTTACATCTACAATTGTATATTACCAGTACAGCAGCAGTTTAGTAAATTGGTATATAAACAAGCATCTGTTGCAGGAATGTAAGAATGACATCATAAAGGATATATGGAAAATTTTAATTGAAAAAGAATGATGCACAATTGCAGCATGACTTTAAGTCTAAATTGATTTTGCCAACAGAGTAAAAGTGGAATTCTTTTAAAACATTCCAATAATGTAAAGTATTTAAAATGTAATGTCCTGTTAATGTACCTAAAAATTAGACTCTAGGTCATCCAATAAGAGTACTGCTTACAGTAATACAGCCTATGTAATATGCAATTATCTTGACAATAGTTTTATTTTTCAACAATTTTGTCATAAAACAGCAGTAAGATACAATGAATTTGATTCATTTTTTGTGTGTGAATCATTTAATAGGCCATTACATCTACTATATTAGACTCCATTCTCCTTTCAGAGCTTTTCATTATAAGGCTGTCTTTAATGGAAAGAAGTTTAACCTTCCCTCCCAGATAGATTGAACCCCATAACAGTGTAAACATTCTCATTATAAAATAAAATCCCCTTCCCCAAGGGCAGTGCTATAATTATGTTGCAGAGCATCGTAGGAATGTTTCTCTTCAGAAATGCTGTCTCATTCTTGCTCTCAAGTTTTTATCATTTTCAATCAGTAATATTTTTAAATTATAGTTTAATAAAATGCATATGATCTAGTTTAAAAATTTTTTGAAGTTATTTTAATCAACTTTGAGAAGAAATCATCAGTAAAATTGCTGTTGATTTATAAATAGGATAATTAGAGGCTTTCCTCCTAAGTACTGTTCACTGGCATTGTGGCTGTTTTTATTGCCCAGTCAAACCTCTTCATTCAATTTTAAAATTGCCTTTTGAATGAACTACACTATGAGCTTGCCAAATAGTGTCACCGTTAATACTTTGCCTCCTCTATTTCATTGTCCAGTCTGCAAATGCACAATAAATTGTTTGATAAGGGGGTCAATGAGGTTGTACTAGTTTTTAAGTGAATTATAACCAAACAGTTCAGATTATGTCACACTCTTATTGTTATGGCAGAGCTGTGTTTAAAAGATAGCAGTACAGTACTTTGGTTCATTTTGCACTGTTAAAAGAATATATCCCATACAAATCAGGATACCGTGGTTCTTTAACAAATTGCCAATCTTGATATCAAGAAAAAAGAAAAAATGCCATTTCAGACATACAGACTTTACCCCTTGAGAAGGGTTTGTTAAAATTGACAAACCTACCAGGTTCTTGGTTTGGAAAGAGACAGGCCTGGTTTCTGTGTGAATGTGTTAGAACAAAGATTTCATACGATTATTTCAAGATAATATTTTTATGAAGATGCTAGAGGAAGTATTCTTTGGAAGGCCTAAGGACCATATGGTGTTAGTATGAAATGCTCAGCTGGTCAATGTTATCTGTTCCATAGATGGCAATTATATTTGCATAGGTGTGTGAATTCATTGGATGTATGGTGTGAATCGTTTCTACCCTTTAACTTGCAGATGTATAATCATAGCCTCCTTTCGGGATTACTTTCCCGAGAAGGAAGTTGAGATCTTTTTTTAAATGTGTATCTTTCTGCTTATGCAGAATTGGTAAGTGTTTTTGAGAAATTTAAAAGGCAAAAGTAAGAAACTTTGTGCTTGTTGCGTCTAAAAGCAAGTCTGTTTGTGTGTGTCTCTCCCTTTGTAACAGAAGGAATGTTTCTTATGTTTCTGTCTTCAGACAGTTGGCACACATTTCATCTCAGCAGCTGCTTTCTCTTAAAGTGCAGTAGAGTGTAGGACTGTAGTGACACCAGCATTAATACTTCACATTCTGCTATCATATGCTGTCACTGGGAAATATGGATCTAGGTTACATGTGTTTGCAGACTTTGTACTGCTGAATTATGAAAGCTGACTCTGTTGGTGGATTGTGTTGTATTCAGAGACTGTGAACTGAACAATAAATGAATGCAGTAGGCTGTTTAGAGTTCTATACCATGCTCTCCTTTCACGGCCTAATTGAACCTGAGCTTTAAAAATTAGAAATTCTAAATTGTGGTGGAAAATACCTTGCAGTGAACATCTAAACAATTTTGTCAGATGGCATTTTTATGTATTATCTTTGACTTTAAAAATTTTTAGATTCCTTTTTTCTCCCATTGCATACATTGTTGTATTTCAGATACATAAAACAAAGTCTATTGCAAATGATCAAAGAAAACTTTTTTCCCCATTCAGTTAAAAATTTGCAAAGGAAATTATTGTTACAATTGCTTGCTGTGGTTGTAAAAATTGAAATAATGTTTCAGATTTTATTTCTTTTTATAAATCCAATAGTCAGGACACAGCTAATAAGATAATAATCATTCCTTTTGCCTTTGCATCTGAGCTATGTCTATACACACACACACGCGTGTGTGTGTGTATAGCATACATACACATATACTAATTTTTTAGTTATTAGTAAAATTTCTGAAAAACTAATTCAGATTTATAAACAGAATGAGGATAGTAAATAGGATAATATTAATATAATATCATACTATCATAATAAAATATGAATTAGCACATGGAGTAATGTTTAGGTGAAAACAAATTTATAGATCAGCATCTGGAGGTATAGCCCAAAAAAGAGAGTTGATGCTGAGTGGCTGTTTTGTGGACTGTTGTAAGGTATGGATGGTGGTACTTTCATGTCCTTTTTATTTCACCACAGAATAAATTTGTATAGCTGATTTATAAGTTTATATGAAGTCTAACTTTTGGAGTTGAATTGAAATGTTATTGTAAACTTTGCTTTGTAATGTGCAGAACATGTACTGGTACAGAGATTTTTTTTTTTTACTTGTTTTATTTTAGTTGAACACTGTCTCAAGAGTAATTTTGTATTCCACAAGCCACCCACTTATTTCCCTCTTACACTATATGGCACTAGTTTTAAGTAGCATGAAGTACTTTTAGGTAACATAAAGGCCTCAAGTTGTGAAAATTCAATTTTGTAAAAATTGAGGATTCTTAATCTTTGAATCAGTTATTTATATTGCCTAGTTTTGCTGTTTGAGAAAAACAAACTTCCTATCTTGATAGCATAATATGAAACAATGGTTGTGACAGTGCTGTAGACTCACTTGAAGTTAAGGAAGGGTTATGATTGTTTTTTAATTTTATAAATCTTGTTTTATGTTATTTTTTCTAAGAATCTGTGCCCAAAGATATATTTCCTATTTCTCAAAATCATGTGAAAAAATTGCATTGCTACTTACTGTTTTTGCCTAGTAAATGAGCAAACTGGTTGCCTTTACGCAGAGAGATCCTTACCACTCTAGACACTGCAAAAATCATGTTGGTAGCCTGAAATGGTAATTTTCTATCGGTCCTGTGGCATCTGATTATGATTCCACATGTCCTCAGTGTGACCAGGTATGCAGCAGTTGTTTGCCCCTTTTCCTCGTAGAAGCTGATTTCTAAGTGACATTTTAAAATGCCTTCAGTTTGGGACTGTGCACCTCAGATGAGCACCACTTCCCTATCTCACAAAGGTGCGGCCCAGGGATTTGTGTTCCAGTGCGGTGGTTTGTCTGGTGCCTGATACTGGTTCATATATGATGTTCTTTTGAACAATACGGTTGTTTTACAGAACAGTTTTCTACCATTTGTGCACAAGAAATGTTACACAGTGTGTTTAGGGTCACCACACTGTCCATTAGCACTTCATTCTGTGTCTGCCTGATATGAGTGCTACCTATGGAAACTTTGGCTGTGTTTATTAAAAAGAAGGGCTCTTGATGAAAACAGTCCTGTCTGGGGGTGGGATCCAAAATGCCACTGTTAGCTGATTGCAAAAACATAAAACACATCAACAGTTTTGGCAGTAGAATTAAATGTGTGAATGAATTGAATAAAAGGTGAAAGCAGCACTTTTCTCTCTTAGCCATGATTCTGTACAATTGGGGGCCATGAAATGAAGTTTATAGAGTCCTATCACTACTTTGCGAGGGATGTGGTGAGCTCGGGTTCCCTTCGTGTTTCTCTTTCTTCACCACAGTCATTCTTATGGAAAAAGGAATCATTAAATAAAACTTCTGAAAGTGCCTTCCAAGATCAAAACACATGCAAGAAACAATATATGAGACTTTCAAAAGAAATTGAACACTAAATTTTGGTTATTCCCATGCTTGATTAAGGTAGAATGGGTTGGAAGTAGAAGCATCTCTTTTAATATAATCAGAGAAAGTGATACTTTTAACATGTGAATGCATGTTACAACTTGTAGGTTAGCTAAGTAGCATCTTTTTAAAAATTCACCCTTTCTTATTTTTTCTATATTTCTCCCAGTACGTACACATATTCAGACGTCCAGTACATCCAACATCTTTGAATGGTGACTTAGGTTCCTATAAGTTTTATTACTTTTCACAAATTTTATAGAGAATTCTTTCTGCTTATATGAGTAGGGTAGAATCAGAGAAAGCTCTAAATTGTAATTATCAATTATAATCAATATAGTAAATTCAGTGTGTTTTCCATATTGTTTATCTCCTCAAAAGTTTGTATACTTTTCAACCTCAAATGTTGGCAAAACTTGAGCTTTTTATTCTTTGCAACATAACATATGTCAAAAATGTCTGTACTTCAAGGAGGAAACTAAGGCAGAAGTGATTGGATAATTTGGTTGTGTCAGAGAGAGTTAAACATCCTTTTTATTGAAGTAATGATCATTGTTTATGATGGCTGGTTCTGTGCCCATCTATAGCCTCTGACACATTTTTGGAGAACATTACTTATACTCCGGATATAATTTAAAGTGCTTGCTGTAGTGAAAAGAACTCCAGGCTGGTGGTTGGAGTTGCAGCACTGTTACTAACTAGCTGCATGTGTGGTCAAGCCCGTCATTTAACCTTTCAAGACCTCAGTGTCTGAATCTGTAAAATGAAATCAATGAAGTGGAGTATATCTCAAGTCCCTTTAAGTTGCAAAATTCTGTCATTTTATATTTCTCATTAGAAGCTTGGTTCTGTCATAGTTATGCAAGATTAGAAAATATATAAATTCCAAAAGTTATTGTTTATCTTTAATCATCCCAAGCAGTAAAGCGCAAATATTTTTCAGTTTTGAAAAAATGTTTTTTAAAATGAGATTGGAAAGTGCTCTATTTTCTTAAGTTTGCATAGCTAGAACAAAAAGAGGTAGGAATGTAGATTTAGTAAAATCAGTTGCAGGTTAGTATGATTTTTAGCTTTTTCTTTTTCTTTAATCTTCAAGTGAATTCTCTATCAGTATATTGTTCCATAACATTAGTTTTGTAATTAGTTTTTACATTTACATTATCTCTAGCTAAAAATAAAGGTAGAGGACCCCTCCTTCCCAGCCCTGCTCTGAAACACTTGGAATCAAATATATCAGTATTTTAACCCATTCAGTTTTTTTTTTATTGTTTATATTTACATTGAAATAAAAGACTCTTATATCCCCTCTTGGCTCGTAATTACTTCATGATCATGTGGTTGTCCAACAAATCAAAGAGAAGCAGGTTCTCTTTATCCTCGTTTGGTATAGTCAAAAGAAGGTCGTGAACTAGGTGGTGATTGCCATTCCCAGCTCTGCCATTAACTACGCATGTGACCAAGGCACTCAGCCAGCATAGAGCTTCGGTCTCCTCCTTTGTAGAATGGGGTGGTATACCCTCTCCCTGTGTAGGGCAAAGTACCTTGCAGAGTCTGTTAATTTGATAAATGTATACTTAACAGAACTGAATTGTGGAATTTTTATCCTAAGGTCTGCCCCCTTCAATTGGTTTTAGCAGGACTACATCATCAAGGTTGGGGGTTGAAGGATATGATTCGAGGGAAATAATGTTTTGGCACTTCTCCCTGTATGTTAATTTAAATTTCTCCATTCATCTGAGGTGTTAGCTTTTGAACCTTTATTTAGCCAAGCAAACATTTTGTCCAACATTATGTTATCAGAAGTTGAGCTGATTTCATTGGAGCAGGAGGGGAGAGCCCACCAGGTTGCTTTCCCCTGCCTACTCCTACCCTGGTACCTCTCTGTGAATCCAGAAGGTCTGGGAAGAACTTCTTGGACTCTTGTAAACAAAGTTTTTGAAAACCATCACCCTTCTTTAATTGAGCACTAAACTATTCGTTCAAAAGAACATAATGAATATTTAGAATGAGTCCCTTGAAATTGATCCCAAACCTCCTGTCATGATATGACTCGGGCTGGAATATGCTTCCAGCGCATCACCTTTCTATCCCATGTTAATCAGCGTTTTAGTTATAATTGCTGGGAAATTCAGTTTACATAAATAATTCTTTTTTTTGTTCTTAAAGGTCATAGTCCACAGTCTGCATTTTTATAGTGTGTTTGAAGTATGTTGGGTCACAATATATAGTTGTCCATCTGGATTGGCTATGTTGTTATCAAGTTGCAATTTCCAATTAGCTTAAAGAGTTCAGATAATTTATGTACACGGTGTTGTTTGACGTTAATAAAGGTTATTCCTCTCAGAGGATCTCACCCAGGGAAATCAGTTTTAATGGCTACTCTTTTGAGTCTAGGCAAAGGTGGAGAAACATGGCCAGAGAGCAAAACTTGTAACGTTATAAAATCCTGTGTGTCTGCTTCAAGCTGTCCCAACTAATTTTTAAGCTCCTTAGGAGTCAAGACCTTTGTAGGACTAATAAAGTATAGTCTATGCTCACTAAATGTAAGAGTCTTGTCTTTGAGTCTTTTAAACTCTAAAAAAGATTTTTCTAGGTGGAAAGCCTGTTTTTCAGCCAAATAAAGACCCGAAGCCTGTCACGTACATGCTAAGGACTGTCAAGTTAGAGGAACTTTGCTTAGACTTTAGGCCCTGCTCTTTTCATTGTCTGATCCATGTTGTGGCTCTCTGACCAGATTTTGAGGACAGGCCCCCATCCTGGGGAATGATACAGTTGCTGCTTATCCTCTAAACAACCTTGCTTGTTGCTGCCCTATGTGGTTTTGAACTGTGTTCTGCTTAGCAGCTGCCATCAACTAGTTGAGTGACCTTGGATCAATCAAGTCACTTAAACTCTGAGTCTCGGTAAATGAGAAGATGGACTGAGTGATCCACATCTAGTTTTAAAATTCCGTGAGTCTTCAAGGTAATCTAAGTAACCGAAAATATGTGTACTCTCTTTTGAATTATGCTGATAGGAAAGTGAGATTGTTTTTACATAGGCACACACGCACACGCTACATCCCTTTATGTAGGGGTGTGCTGCGGTGAGACCATAGGATTAGAGAAGCAGGTTGTAGGGAAGATGTGAAATACGCCTCTTTTTCTTCTTTTTCCTGGACATCAGATTCTTATTTTTCCTCCACATAAAACTGAGCGTAAGGCAAAGTAAATACGAAGTCTCATTCTTGATCGTCCACAGCTTGAACTTAGATTGAAGTTGTTTGCTCTCTGATCCAGAGTTTTTGGATGCGTGGCATTTCGTGTGAGCAAAGAAATAAACAGACTAAAAAGGTTGTAGAAAATTGTAGATTTAGTAGAATCCCTGAGATGATTTACTCTAGGGCCGGGTTTAAAATGGCAAACAGATGCAAAGGCTTTTTCTGGCCTTAATTTTTGAGTTGGCTATATTCTTGCCTACAAGAGGCCTAGATTCTCACTGTTCTCCCCACCCCTCCCCTTTTTTGTGAACTTCTAGGATTTAAGAGTATGATATGTCTGAAAAGATTTGTTTGATTAGAAGAAAGAATGCCCAGAGAATAATGTCATTATCTTGTATGATTCATTTTATTAACTTTCCACTGTCCAAGGCAGGAGGACAGAGTACTGAACTTGGCATAGACAACATTCAGCCACCCAGAAATTTGGAGAAAATGTTGGGCCTTTCATCCCTGCTAGATGACCATTAGGATGAAGGCTTTTTCTGGGAGGACATCCAAAATCATCTCAGATGTGTAGGTTTTGGAGATTATTCAAAAGGGCTGCTCCATGGAATGTGAGACATTCCCAAGGTCAAATCAGTTTATTTAGGCAGGATTATCAGTAAACTACATGAAAAGGAAAGCGAGAATCCATTTTTGTGAACTTTAGCCTTTAGCCTTTTCTGAAACCCTGTGCCCAATCTAAAAAAAAAAAAAGGGTAGTGCTTGTGAAATAAAAAATTCTATGTATTTTAGCATAATCTAGATTAATTTGAAGTAATTAATCACACAATATACACAATAAAGAAAACAAGTTTCTTTTTTTTAAGTTAGCATTTTATTGAGATCGTCATCCAAAAAAAATAGCTCTGTTTTGTTCCTGAGATTGATATTCCTTCAAGGGGCAAAATGTTCCCAGGTTTTTTATTCCGAAGGAGTAAAATATAAAAATCAAATTCCAGTGTATTTATTTTACGAAGGTTTTTAAAATGCATTTTATGTCCTTTTTAAAAAATTTTGTTTGTTTTATTATAAATTTTTAATCTGCTGTCCCATACCTGCTATTAGATCAAACTGTATAGCTTTAAGCTAAGTACTTTCACCAAGTCCTGTAAATAACAGCCCTCTCTTCTCATTTAAAGCCAGCAGGACATCCCATCATAACTACCTCTTAATTAGATGATATTTTGATCTGTGTTCCTATTCATTAATGCTTTGTTTTCTAGTGTCATGTCAGGGTACCATTTACCCACTAATACAATTTTGTGACATATTCCTAAGAGAGCTGGACCAGGGGAGTTTCTGTTTGGCTCAGAGTTCCCACTATGTTGGTTCACATAATTTCCAGAGTAATATATGGGTAAAATTTCATAATACTGGAAAAATCCTTAATTTCAGGATACAAACAATCTTCAGAAAAGCCATGTTATACATTTAGTAGAAAAAGATATTGACTTTAGTACACTGATATTCTAACTTCCAAACCATTTTTACTCTATTTGCTGTCACTGAGGTGGTCCATTGTCTTAGCACAGCTCACTTTGCTACCAGCTCTGCAGTTTTGTGCTTGCTGTTTTTTTCCTAATATTTAATGCAGTGCATTTTATGTTCCTCCTTTTATTTCATTTTATGTTGTATTACGCTATGTATTTCACTGTTGGATCTAAATTGGGGAAGGGAATCCTGCTTTGTCCTTGTACTATAATGAAGATAGAGTTTGTTAATATAAATGTAAACTGCTATCTTAGGTACATCATCACATGAAGACTATTTCATAATTGAATATGTTGGTACTAGATACATTTAGAAAATTACAGTCCCTAAACACCTACTCAGAGAGAGAGATGATCTTAATGGTTTGTTGTATACACTTTCATTTAAAAATATTTTAGAAGAATGACTTATTTGTAAGAATATGTACAATGCAAAGTAATGATGGTAACAGTGGAACAGTTAAAGGAAAAATATATGCAGCAATTACATTCAACATTTATTAGGATCTTTGTTCTTGGAAAGTTAGATATTTTTGAGGATTTCAAAATATGGATAATAAAATTAGATTAGTTTGAGAGGGAGAAATAAGTTTCTGGAAGCACGTTAAGGACACATTACCTACTTTAGTAAATATAACTATAACGTATATTGCTTTTTATTAAATTATCTGCCTTCACAGAGCAATAATATTTTTAAATGTATATCAAGTGTTAAAAATGATGGGATGACTGTAATTTCAAATCCATTTTTCTAAGCAAAATGGGGGAATATACATGAACATATCTTCAGTTAAGAATGGAAAAGATTATTTTAAATAATGCAGCTGTGAAAAATAGGTGTCCAGTGAGAAATGAGTGCAAAACGCTGATGATTAATGCTACATTGCTGAAGTTCTTATTTGTCAATATCTGAATGTTTAGTGTTGAATATTTCAAAAGCATGAAGTATTTAGAATAAAAGCATACTCTACCCCAATATCTTCTTATAATCACTTCAGAATTTTTATGAATAACTTTGGCTTAATCAGGCTTCAAAAAGGGAAATCAGTCACATTTGCACAAAAACAGTATGATCAAACCTGTTATTCTTAATGTTTTTCTGACATAAATGTCTTATATGATAGCTAATAGATATTTCATTAAGAACAAAGCCTTGAGATTATTTTTTTCCAAGATATGACATAATGTGACTGGGATTTTTAGGTCACACTATTTCTTTTTCTAAAAATGACCCTGTCTCTTCTTCATCTTTGCAAGATACACATTTCAGAAAACAGAGATGTGTTTGAGAATGGAGAAGACATTGTTTAGAAAGAAGTTGTAGGATTTTTTTAAAAAATAAAAAATCTCCATAAGTCTGACCATGAATTTAAGAAACTAAATCCCATCAAAGTTAAACATGTACCCTTTTTAAAACAGTGCTCCTAAAGCCAGTTCTTCTTCAGAAAAATTACATGCCATTAGTACTATCTAACAGGAGAAGAGAAAGAGGGAACATAAGGACGTGTCATGCATTTCTGTACTTAAGCTATGATGGTCACTTGGATTTTAGCCGTCATTTCCACATTTAAAACTTGTGGAAAATAGGGGTTAAAAAGGCTGAATATCTTTGTACCTTAATGAGAGAACGATTGCTGTAATAGTATCAAAGATAAACCACTATATTAGGAACACTAAATGATAAAGGGCGATAATATGCCATTCTTGAGACTTCTTGGCTCTTACCTAACACATCAGAAAGTGATTGTTGAATTTTAAATAGCCATACAAATGGATGACATAGAAATTTAACTTTGCTTTGACCTTATTCTAATTCACAAGATGACTGCAAAATGACTTTGTTGCATCTGAATGTATGCTGGATGCTAAATCACTCCGGAGTATAAAATCTTTGTTTTGGCATAATGTTGATGCATAAACATTTGTACCCCATACTAACCCTATAAACATCACAATCCATCAGTACAATTACAAAAAAGATTGTTTGTTTTCACACTTAAAGCAGACATGAAATAGAGTGTCCTTAACTTAATCACCACCTTGATTTACCACATTTGCATATATTTGCATATTAATTGGACTACAGATTAAAATTGGTTTTGTAATTTTAATTAAGTGTCCACAAAGGTAAATGATTAGAACTGTTTAAAATACATTCTGACATAAATAGCAGTAAAAGCTTTTGTGATGATGTTTTTGTGGAATTACATTCAGAAAGTGGCCTTTTTATGATAGTAATTTTAATCTTAAATAGAATTATACAGTCAAACAGAACTGTGGATTCATAATCATTTTTTTCAAGATTCATTTAATATTTTGCTGATTTGCAGCACTTGATGAAAATGTACTGTAGGTTTAGCTGATTGCAAAATTAGGCCTCTAGAGCTGATAAACTAAGGGTTTAAACCCGCACTCTTTAGATGCCTGTCATATACGCTTGAAGTGGGTATCTCATTCTGTGTGTGTGTGTGTGTGTGCGCGCACGCGTTTTCATGGAATCAACTCATATAACCTTTTTAATGATATACCCTTTAAAAAGAGAATCACCTTAAGGGACCATCATATTCCCAGTTTAAATTAGGGAACATATAAAATGTTTAAAGGTCTCGTTGGCATATTATTCGGGTACCCAGAAGAACCATCATAGTGTTGACAGAGGCCAAAATGTGCTGACTTAATAACAGGTCATCCTCCCTGGTGCCTTCCCTTTGGGGGTGGTACTCACAGCATGAACAAGATAATTGTTGGGAAAAATGTACTCCCCCCACCTCCAAAAACCTAGGATACTAATGTGTGGCATGTGCTTTCTGTTACACGAGACAGAAAATTGGTTTTACCAGAAGGTTACTGGATGCCTAGCACCCCCTTCTTCCAGCTGGCATTTTCCTGTTTGGATCATTTTAAATGTTGGATGCTGAAACCCTCCCCACTCCCAGCTGCCACCTTCTTCTCTGGCGGTACCGTAGACTCAGCTCCCTAATGCTTCCTTGCACCCAGCTGCTTCTCTGCCTGGCTCCTGGCTATTTAGAATGTGGTGGGATAAATAATCCTTTCCTTACCAGTCACCTCCAAACAACTCTTAATTGGATTTCTTCAATAAGCTATGTTGTCCTTAGGTTTGCAGTGATTTAACCATCAAATTTCTTGTTTTCCTTTCTAAATTTTAAACATGTACATGTGCACACACACTTCCTTACAAAGTTTTTGAAGAACAAACCAGTTAAACCTTTTGGTTCTCCTAAATCAGAAGAGGGAAAATAATTTCTTAGAAATAAATTGTTATATATTAATTTTTAAGAGTCAGTTTTACAAACTTTTAGTTTTAATCTGGTATCCTGCATTAGAAAGAGCAAAAGCTTGGGAATTGTCCAGGCATCGTTACAAATCCCAGTCCTTCTATTTCCTAAGTGTGCCATTTTGGCAAGTTGTTACATCTCTCTGAAACTTCAGTTTCCTCAACTGTTAAAGGGAAATTTTAAAAGACCTTCTCCATGAGGCTGTTGTGAGATTTAAATAAAATGATGACTGTAAAAGTACCTAGCCAGGTGGTAGCAGTGGAACTGGTGAAAAGTGGCCAAATTTAGGATATATTTTGAAGGTAGAGTAGACCAATTTTGCTGGTGAATTTTTTATGGGGTGCGAGAAAAAGATAGGCGTCAAAGATGGCACCAAAAGTTTTGGCCTGAGCAACTTGAAGGATAGGGAAGATCATGACAGAAACAGATTTAGAGAAAAAGATCAAGAGTTGAATTCAGACATGTTGAGTTTGAGATGCTTTTTAGACATAGAAAAGGCAGCTTGTTCTGATCGGAAATTATGTTGTGCAATAAAATTCTAACAGGTGGTGTGTGCATGTACACGTTTGGTCACTTCTTATGCAAACTGTACTTTTATAAAAGGCTATATGGACTCAGAATTCCCAAATTGCATTTGAAGAATAGGGGACACCATTGCAAAGTGCTGAAAAACTGTCTAAATTTAATGTTTTGTTAGTGACATTACGTTAAAGGTTTGTAGAGGAGAGATTTAGATGTATTTTATTATCCTAAGTGTTTCTAGTTCTGTTTTCAGGTTCATTTCACTAGTTGAAGCAAAGTTTTTATGTGAACATTTTTATTGAGCAATATGATATCCTAATATATAGTCCAGAAAGTATAGTAAAAAGCAGAAAGGAAGTACCAAACACTTCCCCTAGCTTTATTGGTTCAAAGATCCTGAATGAAATGCTTACCAAAAAGAAAAAGGAAAGAAAGAAAGAGAAAAGGAAGAAAGAATGAAAGGAATAGAAAAAGAAAGAAAAAAAAGGAACCTTAAAAGAGTTTATAAGAATCCGCAGCATACAGACGGTATTGTTTCCACTTCAAGATTAACATTACCCAATGCCTTTCCCAGAATTTGACCTCCCCTAACTTTAAACTTGAGAAATTATGCATTAGGAGAGTTTGTCTTTTCTCTCCCCATTCTCATTGTTACCATCTTTTAAGCCTTGGTTATCTCTGATTCCTCATTCTCCCTCAACCCCTACCCAGTCTAACATGTCTCTCCTTTCTGGTCCAGTGTCTAATCCACAGTATGCTATTATACCCTACTATTGAATATTCATAGTACACACTACCACTTTAAGGACTCTGAGAAGTCTTATAAAAAAAAACAAAAACAGTTTTATTTTCTTTTACCCAATGTCAGAGTCCTGGCAAGAAACATATGGCACACTCAAACTTGTAAACTTGAGGAAACTTTAACAGGAGGACTTTTTACAAAGATACGGGCAGAATTTAAAGAAGGCATCAAGGGACAGTGCAACACTCTGGATCTTGTAACAGTATTACTACACCTGGGTATAAAAGTGCAAGTGGACGGAAGGGTCACTAGAACCTGAAGAGAGTCAGTTGAGTATGCCCACAAATTAGAAAGATAAGAGCCAACTTATTGTAACTGGCAGAGAAGGAGCAAAGGAATAAATTACATTAAAATCTCCTACAAGTGTCTCCAATTGTCTGAAACCAACCAGAACCAAGGGCAAAGGAGCCCTTTAACGCAGTCCATTTGGGTTAACCTGTTGTGGCACAAAGCAGGACCAAGAAAGGTGGAAGATGACTCTACAGAGGCAGACAGAAGGTAATCCAGTACACCTCATGCTTCCCAAGTGCTTTTCCCAATAAAACTTGCTTTTGGTTTGTAGGTTTACTCGTTCTAATTTGATTGAACCCCTAAGAACATCTTCGGGGATGTTAGTGTTTTATGGAGCAGCACAGTTTTGCAATATTGATCTAAACAGAAGTCATAAAATTGGGGCCACCATAGTTATTGTGCTTGCCTAGCTAAGCAATTTTGCTTTTTAAAAAATTAAGCTCGAATGCCTTTGGATGGGACATAAGCTCTCCAAATTTGGCCTTAGCCCACCACGTTTTGATATATTCATCCATTAGGTCAGCATATTTATGTTATCTTCCTGGCCCCAAAGCCATTTGAGTGGTTGGCCCTTGCTCTGGATGCTGCCCCCTCCCTCCTCCTCAATCCCTTATCAAAATTTACTATTCTGGGCTCCATTTTCATAGGACCCAGTTTTCCTCTAGGGAATCCAATCAATCTATGGTGTTATGAAAATGATCATTGAAGGCTTACTATGTCATTTTCCTAGGGTAATACAGTTGAATTTTAATATGATCTTTATAGAATATTTGCCTCAACATACCCCCTAATTATATACAAATTATGTGACTTTGGTTTTTGCACCTCATAATACACAAAATACACAAAATGATGTTTTACATATAAAGCTTGCCCTAATCATTTCTATTTGGCCATTACTGTGAGTATCTCCTACGTCTATATTGCTAACTGAAGAGAATATGTTCATCTTCCCAGAACACAGAACACTTTGAGTTCTCCTAAAATGTGGGTTCCCATGGTTAACTAGCCAGAGGAGAAGAGAAATGGCAGGCTGAGCTCACAGGTGAAATCCCATTTCAGGGACCTCTAGGGAGGCTGTACATTATCTTATAATATCAACTGTCATTCTAGAGAGCAGTTTTCTAAATAAGTTTAAGGCACAATAATAATTCAAAAGAAATGTTCTTTCCATCCAGACTGAATGTGATCAGTCTGTGTTCTAACGTACAGACCGTGGCCCCTGTGCTTTTCAGAATGTGAATAATGTACAAATGAATGAAATCCAATGCTTTCTCCGTATCTCCTTTATCTTTTGCCAGAATCAGCCATGTCTACCAGTTTTATTCTTTCTTCTATAAAATGTCTCTGTTTTTATTTTCTTCCCTTCCTGTTCACTGTGGCTTTGGAATTTGGTTTCCTTCTTAACTAGTCGGTGTTTTTGCAATACTTCTTATGCTTCATTGAAGGATCAGGTGCTGATTTTTTCTTTATTATTTATGCTTGAAGACTGAAAAAGGGACTCTTTTACTGAATTAGTAATGAAAAATTATTTTTATAATAAGGTCAACAAAGCATTATTACTGTAGGTCATTGGCCAGGACTCAGAAACGTTTTAATTATAGCATATTTCTTATAACAATAATGACATTTGGCCTGTGTTAAATTTCCCATTAGCTTCTCTGCCTGATTTTCATTAGGTATACCCTGAATTCAGGGCTTACATATTAATTTTCATGACACTTGAATGTTTTATTCAGATTACTAAAACATTGATTTTCTTCTTTGAAGTTTTGTTGTTAGAGAATGGTGAATTCAAGCAGTTTTACAAAAGCATAGAAATAGTTTCAACTCTTCAAGAGCTATCAAATATTTTTCTTCATGTTTTATTTTGTTCTTAGCCTCTAGAACAGTAGTTACTAACCAAGATTTCTTAGTTTTTGATGGGTCTTTAAAGCAAAAATGAGCTACTCTGAGATATTTTCAATATTCACAAACAATTTTTTGAGTAACATAGATTATACACTTACTTATCTCAGGCATCAGAATTCTATTGATAAAATTCCAAAGAACTTTATCAATATATGTTTCCTCTTGACAAATCAAGTTGATTTTCAATTTGGTATATAGTGTTTTTGAAAATACAAAGACCATGAAGAGAAATAACAAGAGTTTTTGATGGTGGAAAGTTGAAAGTGACAGAAACCCAATTTCAACTAGTTCAATCAAATTTTTAAATGGGGCTGTAATTTGTGTGACTAAATATTGGAATTATCTAGGGTTATTCTTGGGTCGTGCATAGCTGGATTGAAGGACTTGAGCTGTGTCATCACAGCTGTTTTTCTCTTTGTCACTCAGAATGACTTTTTCCATGTAGTAGATAAGAGGCCTCTAACTGTTCTAGTCTTACATCCTAACACCAGAGTATCCTCCTGAAAAAAAAAAGATCTGCCTGATAGACCTGCCTAGCAAAAAATGGCTCAAAATTACTCTAATTGACAAAAACAACATCCCTGAACCAATTACCCCAGGCTGGGGCTAGATGGGTACTTGTTTGGCCTCACATGACCTTTCTGAGCCCTATCCATCCCCCTTGATGGGAAGGGTGCAGGAACTGGTTCTGGTCAGGGAGTCTGCTGTTCTTGAACCACATGGAATAAATTGCTCATACGAAGGAAAGATTCTTTTAAGAATAGAACCATGAGAAAGTTACCGAGCTTCCTTCTAACTTAAGGTCTTCTGTGGAAATTGAGGATACTAATTGTGTGTACCTATTTCAAAACTCAAAAAATGTTACCTAATTAGTACATTGAAATATTATAATTTTTAGGTGGTAGTTATAATTTTTAGAGTCACATTAGAAAGCCCTCAGTAAAAAGGAAGTTTTTTGTTATCTCTTATGGTAGAATGGATGAATAAGCTTAGAAATATTGTACTAACTGCTAACCTCAAGAATTTACCCACAGCAGGCTGTTTTAAAAGCTTCCCATGTATTAACTCTTTCTAAATGTAGTGTTTCTGAGCAAGGGTTCTAGAGTGACACTGCCTGGGTTTGGACACAGGGCTATCACCTAGGGCAAAGGCATAACCACTTTCGGCCTCAGTTTCCTCATCTATCCAATGGCAGTATTAACAGTATCTACTTCATACAATTTACTTTACAGTGAGGTAAAACATGTCAGTACCCTAAGTCATAAGCAGTCAATAAATGTTAATAGGAGTTTTTGTTTTGTTATTATCTTCATCATCATCATCCATTATTACCTGTTAGTAAAGTCAACCAAGTGATTCAACAGTAATTTATATTAAGATTTTAATTATATAGTTTTACAAATTGGAGACTCTATTTATTTCAGGCTATCTAATTAACAAGACAATTCAAAAAAAATTGCAACAATGGAGGGAAGGTTCCAAAAGTTAGCTTTGCCCAGAAGCAAACCACAGTGAGTGTGTAGTCATTCAAATTCTTATACATTGATGAAAATCATAGTATTTGTAAAATATGAATTGTGAAAGAAGAGCAGAGTTCATGAACA
Organism: Propithecus coquereli; assembly: GCF_000956105.1. Lineage (NCBI taxonomy): Eukaryota > Metazoa > Chordata > Mammalia > Primates > Indriidae > Propithecus > Propithecus coquereli. Next base: position 2,556,370 of record NW_012141524.1, read on the forward strand.
AAATAAATATTTTGTTTTCTTGAACTTCCCAACTATAAAAATAATGTCATGTGATTTCAAAATATTTGGGGCCTATTTATTCAGATTGCACAAATATTTAAATTCTAAATATTCATACTTAACAAGGACACTATATTGGGAGCTATAACTTCAAGGCTATAAAAAGAACAGTTTGCTAAAATAATATTACTTTATTACATGATGACATGATTCTCTTATTAATAAAATTATTTTTTAATAATGACTTACTTAAAGGTATCTCAAACCATTATTAAAATGAAAAAAGTCTTGATATTCATATTTTTAGAAAGAAATAAGCTTTATGTTTATAAACATTTTGAGAGCTGTGAAATGGTAGTTGTTAATTTGTTTCTGTTTACATGCTTGGACATTAACAGTTATTTTGGAGTCAAACAACAGTATTTTTGAAAGCTTAATTTTCGATAATTTTATTTTCTTTAAAGACAAGCCATATAATTTCTCTATGCCGAGATGTTCTGTTGAGAATGATATAAAAATTATAGCCTAGCAAAACAGCTCCTGCCTACAGGAGGAGATTACAAATTTTGGTTGTAGGGAAAGCCATGATTATGGGCATATAAGGATCTGATAGCAGTTTTATCCTTTTGTTTGATGAGATGCTTGGATTAGATTGTTCTTATACCTTCAAAATCTATATTTGTATGCTACATATATGCATTATGCTCATTTTTTTTTTTTTTTTAGTGAAACCAAATCCTATAGATCCAAAGTTTGATGGGATTTTTTTCTAGAACTTCTTGAGAACTGATGAGAAAATGTAGATATTGTTTTAAAGAAATAAACGGGCACAGAATGGTGAATAAAATTTACATTCTGGTGGTGGAGACTGAAAAAAGGTTAAAATAATTTCAGATACAGTTACGAGCCATGAAGAAAAGAAAATAGGAGGCCGGGCGCGGTGGCTCACGCCTGTAATCCTCGCACTCTGGGAGGCCGAGGCGGGCGGATTGTTTGAGCTCAGGAGTTCGAGACCAGCCTGAGCAAGAGAGAGACGCCGTCTCTACCAAAAATAGAAAGAAATTAATTGGACAGCTAAAAATATATAGAAAAAAATTAGCCGGGCATGGTGGCGCATGCCTGTAGTCCCAGCTACTTGGGAGGCTGAGGCAGTAGGATTGCTTGAGCGCAGGAGTCTGAGGTTGCTGTGAGCTAGGCTGATGCCACGGCACTCACTCTAGCCTGGGCAACAAAGCAAGACTCTGTCTCAAAAAAAAAAAAAAAAGAAAATAGGGCAATGAGAAAAGAGTGATGAGTGGGAGGTGGGTGGGGGCAGGGTAGCTAGATGAGATATCTGGGAAGGCATCTCTGAGAAGTCCCCTGGGTAGCCGTCGGAGGGTTGGATGAAGTAAGTCATGATTTGATTAGTTGGTAGACTAGGTAGAAGACTTTGACAGTAGTCTAGACCAGAGGTCATTCAAATCCAAATGCCTCATTCCTGTCTTTCTTTTCCCCAACTATACGTTCTTTCTTTTGAAAACCCATAGCTCACTCTTCCTTTATTTAACAGATATTTATGAAGCCAACACAGTATGCCAGATGGTGTACTAAATGCTGTGATATAAAGATGAATGATGTTATCCTTTCCTGTCCTTAATGATTAGTCTGTGTTTGCTTGGGTACAGTTGGATTCAAAGGAGTGCCTAAATCTTCCTGGGGAAGACAGGGATGGCTTGAGCTGAGACATAAAGGATGAGTAGGAGTTGACTGTGTAGACAAGGGGCCTGGTGAGAGGGTTTTTCAGGCGAAGGAAAGAGAAAGTATTAAAATAGAGGCACAAGAAACTATAGTATGTTCAGGGAAAAACAAATAGCTCTGCAAGGCTATATACATGGTTGGAATGAATGGAGATGAGGCCAGAATCTGAGGGTTCTGCTTGCTGTGCTAAGGACTTAAGTGTTATCCTGTAACATACTAGGAGACAACAAAGACATTTGGGAAGGGGAGAAACAATACCAGCTTTCCTTGTTATACATTGAACTGCAGTGGAGTTGATGAGTTTGAACTGAGGAAAACTATTAGGTTATTGTAGTAGTTGAAGTGAATTACTAATTGCCTGGACTGGAAGAGAGGAAGGGACAAGGACAAGGAAGTGAGGAGACTGTGAAGCTTGTTGGTTGATTGGATAGGGGTGGTCAAGAGGGAAGAGCGGAGAAGGTGGAACCTACAATAACAGATGATGCCATTCAACAGGACAAAGAAGACTGGAGAAATGAGCAGGATTGTGGGAAACAGTTTTGAGCTCAAGAATTGGGACTAGAAGTTTAGAGTGCTTGTAGATATACCCCGTTGGAAGTTTAATACATGTCTCTAGAACTCTGAAGAGTGTTAGAGATAAAGATAAAGAATTTAAACTCAACACAATATAAATTAGAAGCTAGAAATTGATATTATTTAGGTATATCGATCTCTAAAATTTGTTTTATTTATTTTGCTTTTTTAAAAACTCCATGGATTTTACATAATAATCTAGATTCTAGACCTAGTGATACTGGGCCTGCATAATATGCTGGGTTAAGAAAAGGCTGTACCAATAGATAGGGCACTTTTTGCGTGTGCCAGAGTACCCAATCAACTCAATTCGCCTGTTTGTGTCACCTACTTAGCCCCTACTGGCCTTTGAGTCTGCAACCCAGACAGAATGCGTAGAGTCAAAGGGGAAGCAGGATCAAGCCTTGTGGAACATCAGAGTTCAAGGAAAGAGTGGGCAGAGGAAGAGAAAATCCCAAGAAGGAAAATGAGAGAAAGCACATCTCCCAAAATTCTCCTTTTGTTTTTTTTTTAACTTTCCAGTTTTTCTCTGTAGACTTTTTTTTGTAACCTTCACACTGACCTTTGGTAGCCTGCTCTCTCTGAACTAACCAGTCTATTTTGTTCACATTTATTAGAAAAGCTCTTCCTAAACACTAGATCCTGGTTATTCACATTTGTGTGTTTTCCAAATAATCCTGAAAAAAAGTTCAGTTAAGAAATCTGGAAGGTGTAGTATAATTCTCCTGCAATAACTAAAACTTTAAAAATCAGAGTAGACACATTACTCCACAATGGTCAAATTGAAGATAAGAGCAGTAACGATGCACAACGGCTAACACCTATAATCCCAGCGCTTTGAGAGACCAACACAGGAGGATCACTTGAGCACAGGAGTTCAAGACCAGCATGAGCAACAGAGCAAAACCCTGTCTCTACAAAAAATAGAAAAACTACCCAGGCATAGTGGCACGCGTGTAGTCCCAACTGCTCCGGAAGCTGAGGCAGGAGAATCACTTGAGCCCAGGAGTTTGAGGCTGCAGTGATCTGTGATGGTGCCACTGCACTCTAGTCCTGGCAACAGAGCAAGACCGTCTCAACTAAAAAGAGAAGAGGAGAGGAGAGGAGGGGAGGGGAGAGGAGAAAAATAAAAACAGGAAACATTGGCACACATTATGGAAGGGCAGGTTGCCATTTCTGGAGAATGAGACAAGGTCGTATGGGAGATAAGAAGTCAGGATCCTCATGATCTTTTGAGTATTCATTTAACATTTGGTCCCACAAAAGACCGGAAGCTCCATGAAGGCAAGAATTTCTTCTCTTGTGTCTTATTCCCCTTTGGCACTTTGCCTCTTACACATCTTGGTCTCTCAGTTATTATACTTGATGAATAACAGGTAGTATTAGTTTAAAATAGGGACAACAGCAGTTTTTTACAGTGCATAATGGGTGGATAGATGGATGGTTTGATGTATGGATAGAGTTGTTCAAGAAAGTTTTCCAATGTATTAAAAGTGATTTTTAACCATTTATTATTTTCTATCTATTTAGTTACCCTGTAACCAATTAATTTGCGTTAAGTGGCAACATACGCGTTTTCTGGTCATATAGAGAAATTCAATGTCATACTCACCTTGATATTTAGAAACAATTTTTAGGCAGTTGGATACTTGAGGGCCATTATTAGAAATTGACTCTAATGGCCTTTGTTCAGGTATTACACAAAGATACAATTTTGGATAGGTCTCTAGAGGGAAGTTAAACCATCTTAATATACAGGGATTCACCTTGTCAAAAATTTCTTTAGAGAGAGAGAGATTGTTTTGCTGTTGCAAAATGTCTTATTAGAAGACATTTGTGATGGTCTGAAAAATTCTTGGATTCTTCAGCACCACTACCTCACGGACATTTTACTTAGCCTGCTTTTTATAGATTCTCAAAGCCAGGCCCACTGAGCTTTCTCCATTAAAGCCTTGATTCACTCTAGTGCCCAAATATGTAGACCTCATTCTCCTTATCCTTGTGTGACTCATTCTGCTAAAAAGAAGAAATTTGGGTAGATGGGGCCAGCCCTAGCAGGAGAGGGTAAGGATTAAGGTATAACTGTTCATTTAACTCCTATTGAGCACTTTCTATATAGCATACACTATTGTGGGATATAGGGACATAGCAGTGAGCAAAACAAAAATCTTTACCCCCAAGAAGCTTCATTCTTAATGTGATGATTGGAGGGAGGAAAGACAGATGATAAGCAAGTACAATGATGTTAAATGGTGAGAAGTCTATGGCAAAGAATGAAGCAGGAGAGAGGGGGCTGATGGCCCTGCAGTTTTGGTCAGAATTTTGATTGGCCAATATCATAAACTGTAGCCCTCAGGATGCATCTAGCTTGTAGACATGTTTTGTTCAGAGCATACATAGTTCTTTAAAAATAAGCCAATCCTGAATTAGTTCCCAACATTTAGAAGTCTTGATATTTCACATAAAAATCTGAATTTAATTTCTGGATTTTACTGAAAAACCAGAAGATATGGCAGGATTTCAGCATCAGCTTGAGTTTAGTACTGGCTGCTCCCTTTAAATATGGCATAATAAAGCTAGAGTATAGTAAAGTATATCTAAGTATAGTAATGCTTATATAGTATACTACTTACTATGTGTCAGGAGTTGTCCTAAAAACTTGGTATGTATTGTATTGGCTTATTTACTATTGATGACAACCCTCAGAAGCAGGTGCTAAATCGAGACACAGAGAGGTAAGGTAACTTGTCCAAGTTCACACAGCTAATAAGTGGTGGAGCCATTATTTAATCCTAGAAGGTCTGGCTCCCAGGTCCAGTTCTAACCATTATATATATATGCCTCTTTCAATTTTGCCACTTGATGAACTTCGTTTGTTTGTGTCTCATGGTCAGGTTCCAGGTCTCTCTTATAATCCAGGCATGACTGCCTCAGGATCTGACCTTGAACTTGTAGGCGGACCTTCTAAACAGATCCTGCTCTGGGACTCAAGAGTCAGGGGAAGTAGGGTAGTTGCCACATCCCACTGCTATGCCCACCTGGCTGTACTCAGTCACACCTGCCCCCGTAACTGAGTCCATTTCTTTAGTGCTGACCGCCCTTGTAGGCAGTTCTGGTGGATGCCTTGGTTCTTCTGCCTCACGTTTCCTGCTTTGGTCTGTGTGATTGACTTGATCTCTTCATAAATCCTGAAATAAAAACAAAAGGGCCTCCAAAAACTCGATGCATTTTGCTGAGTAAAATATCCAACATAGGATGAGATACGAATGCTAGTAATCTTTTCCTTCTTCCTCTTTTCATTCCTTTTTTAAAAAATTCCATTTGAATCATCAGTTTAGAGGGTAAAACTCTCAAGAGGGGTGTGTGTGTATGTGTGTGTGTGTTCCGTTTCAGGGAGATGAATACTTGTCACCACTTAAGTGGTAGTATTTAACTTCAAAGGATAAAAAGTAATCCATTACCTGAATATTAACAGTGATGAAACTTAGCAACAATAAATATTTAGAAGCGCGTGAGTCTCCTTTAACTCATGTACAGACTGATTGGAAGGTTTTCACAGCTCAAGGGACTGAAACTTGGCATCTACCCTGCAAGCCTAAGTTCATTTTTTATCTTCTTCCTTTTCAAAAGTTGTTTCTTAGTTACGGTGCATCAAACATAAGTTGGATGTAGTTTCAAGCTTTTAGGGGCCAATTTTGAATTTTAAAAGATCTTACTAAACAACAACCCCCAGAGTTAGATATGTATTACAAAACAAGACCTTTAAAATGCATATGATTGTCAACCTGTTTTATCAGTGGATAGATACCACACTTGTCAACATTATGAGCTAGCGAGAGAATTTGGCTTCAAAGGAAGCCAAGCAAGGGGAAAAGAAAAGCATTACGAGCATTGTAGTAAGAGGTGGCATTCTGTCTCTGAAGGGCATCTCAGGCAGGGGTTAGGAGTGCTGATCCCAGGACAGGTGAGCTCAGAGCAGTGCCTTTGGGCAGGAGTCAGGGTTAGTTGAGGTTCAAAGGCCATGTGAGCCCCATTGTCAATGCCAGGTCAGACCTGCCGAGTTCATCAGACTTTAGGTACACAAGGCAAAACCGTCACAGCCAACTCCTTTTTGACTCTAAATCCACATCTCTTTAATATTTCTTGAATAAGTTGTGATTTATATAACAACATGCATGGTAGTAAGATTTTGTCCTTGTGGGCTCTGCTGCTCATTAGCTGCATGACTTCAGACTCACCCACTTTACCTCTCTGGGCTTCGGTTACCTCTTCTGTAAATGTGAGACTGGACCAAATGATCCCTAAGACACCTGCCAGGTCTCACATTCTGGGAAGCTGTAGAAGTCAGTGGGAAAACTGAATTCCCTTTATAGTTTTTTTTCACAATCATATTTATTATTGTGAGCAAAGAAACTTTGTCATGCTAAGTCTTCAGATTATGGGGTCCCTTTCTCCATTTCTTCTGAGGACCCGAGCCTAGGTAGGGAGATCTTGTTTTAACATTGTTTTTTGGTGAATGGCTGGGATACAACTCCACCTGAAATGGTTTGTTTTCTTCTAATTCCTTGATACAAAATGGGGTGGCCTTAATGCTCCTACACGTGGACCCTAATGTGCAGTAGCCTTGGCTAAGTGAAGTCCAGAAGAAGCTACTCTGCAGAGCTTGCTTTGCCATTCGGCTGGTACAGATCTGCTGTGCTGGAAGGAGGAGGCTGGGGCTGGAGGCAGAAGCCTGGTTTCTAGTCCTGGCTCTGCCACTCTGAACCATAGAGCCTTCATTCTGAGAATGAGGATGGCAACAACACCAGGTTGTTTTCGGGATATAGTGTGTGAAGAGAAGCACCTGATAAACTCATTGACACCTCATTCAGATACAAGGTACTGTTATTAAGCTTTTAAGATTTCGGTAAAACATGCATATAATTGTTATGGCAGCCAAGGTTAAAGTTGTTGTATAATAAAATGTGTGTGTGTGTGCGTGTGTGAGTGTGTGTGTGTGTAGATTAGTGGCATTGTTTTACCAAGCCTAAAAGTATCTGTTGTGATTTTATGTTCTGATCCTCTGCCCCTTTGCAGATACCCAACTAAATTCTTACTTTTATGTAAGATTAGCAATAGACGATCTGGCACAATGACTTTCAAAGTTTTTTTTACCATAACCCACAATACATTTACCATTGTGATTCGGTGCACACATGCTGCATGTATGTCTGAAATAAAAGTTTCATGAAACAATACTATGGGCAATTCCCTTTAATGCTTTTTTTTTCTTTAAGTTATCCATTTCATTTCTTTTTAAAATGCTGATCATGACTCACTGAATTGATTTCATGACCCATTAATTGGTCATGAAAACACTGACCTAGCACATACTTGATCATTTTCTTTTTCCTTGGGAATACCACAGTTTAGACATGAATATTTACGTGCAGTATCAGTGCGTGACCAAGATCACCTCCCATACACCCATAGCCCACATTTATTCCTTTAAGATAAGAGAAAGCACATAGGCTTTACAGACACAGAATCAGAAATGATTCCTGCTGGGCAGCTTACTAGCTGTGTGACTTTGAGCCGATTACTTAACCTTTCTGTGTCTCAGTTTCTTCATTTTAAAAGCTGGGATAATAATACCTGTCTCACAAAACTAAATAAATGTTTGTGCAGTACTTAACACAAAACAAGCACATATTAAGCACCCATTTATGGTAACTATTCATAATCATTTAGTCACCAAGTCTTTTTGCTCTTCTCCTAAGGATGGTCTTTCCACCCATTCTCAGGTTTGTTTCCTTGACGCCTGTAATACTGCAATAATCTTTTTCTTGGCCTTCTGGTTTTGCTACTAGATTAGTTCATCTTGCATAACAAAACCAGACTAAGTGCTCATAAACACCATTGTATTTCATCACCTCACAGCCCTAGTTTTATCCTGTTATTATTTTCCAGTTTTCATATAAATCCTATCGATCCAAGCCTCAGCATAACATTCATTCCTTCAGCAAACCCTTACTGAGGACCTACTGTGTGCTGGCACCGTTCAGCTTCTGGAGAGTCAGCAGTGAACAAGACGATCACCTCTTTGGAGCAGTGAGAACACGGGAAATAAATAAGGAAATGTATACCTATATAATATATAGCTGTAACTGTTCAATTCCAATTAGTTATATTTAAGTGCTCTGAAGAAAAATAAAAGCAGTGTAAGGGAGGATAAAGTTGAGCCAATTTCTCCTACTTAGATCTTCTGCTTGAGCTAAACTGATCTAGCACGAGCACTGGAGCTATTCCCTGCCCCCTAGAGACCCCTCCACCTTTCCTTTGCCCTTGAGGGTCCTGCCCATCCTCACAGCTCTGTTCAGATCCTTCCTGCTGTCCAAAATCTGCAGCCATTTCGGCTCGTAGTCATGTCTGCCTCCTCATGCAGCATTTTCTGTCTCAACTACTTTTCATTCTGCTTTGTATCATTAACCCTCTTCTCCTGTGTCTTTAATCTCACCAGCTGGATTGAGAGAAGAAACAGCATGTTCTTCTTTGCAGCTTTCATGGTCCTGTCATGATACCTTGTACATGGTAGTGATCAGGAAAATGCAAGGTTTTATGTGTGTGTGTGCACACACATATACACACTATAAACCATATATATTCTATAAACTGTATATAGCTATATATATATATATACCTTAACTGTTAGATTAATAAAATAATATCAAAAGTAACAACATCTAATGTTGGTACAGGTGTGAGGAAATGGGTGTTTTCATACCCAGTTGTTGGGATATTGATCCAGCTGTAAGGCAACTGGGCAGTTTCTATCAGAATTTGTAATGTGCATGCTCTATGATTTAATAATTTCCTCGACAGTTCTCTTTCCTAAAGAAATACACTTAGCCTCTCCATATCTGTAGGTTCTACATCTGTGGATTCAGCCAACTGTGGATTGAAAATATTCGGGTGGGGGGGAAATTACAGCTGTACTGAACATGTACAGACTTTGTTTTCTTGTCATTATTCCCTAAACCATGCAGTGTAGCAACTATTTACATAGCATTTACATTGTATTAGGTATTGTAAGTAATCCAGAGATGATTTAAAGTATGTGGGAGGATATGCATAGGTTGTATGTAAATACTATGCCATTTTCTATCAGGGACTTGAGCATCCACAGATTTTGGTATTTGGGGGGATCCTGGAACCAGTCCCCCACAGATACTGAGGGACAACTGTACTATCATAACATCAAAATGAATGTACAAGGATGATTATAATCTTCTGCAGTATTTTTGAAGTAATATTTTATTACATCATTAAATATGTAATGTCCGATTTTGGATTAAAAGTGTAGTTTATTGTATCTCAAACAAGAAGCAGTACAATTAATCAACGTGCCTAAACTATTGACAGTTTTGCCATCTTAATCGTAGCTCGTTTATACTACCAGCAAAGAAGCCTGGAGAGCGAGTGGTGAGGAAATCACAAAAGGCATTTACCACAGCTTGTTAAGAATTGAATATTTTTCCTTGCGAGAAGTTGTTCAAAGCCTGGAAGAAGTGGTAGTCAGTTGGTGCAAGGTCTGGTTAATACAGTGGATGACAGAGTGTTTTTAAGTCCAGCTTCTGTAGCTTGAGCAGCATTGTTTGTGTGACATGTGGTTGAGCGTTGTCTTGCAAGAGGATTGGCCTGTCTCTATTGACCAATCTTGGCTTCTAATCACAAGCATCCTCATTACTTCATCCAATTGGTTGCAGTAGACATCCATTGTAATCGACTGACCAGGTTTCATAAAGCTGTAGCAGATAATACTGGCACTGGGCCACCAAACAGACACCATTAGCTTTGTTTAATAAATACTCAGTTTTGGACTGTGTTTCAGCACTTCGTATATATCCAACCCTTGTGCCGAACACTTGCAGTTGTCAAAAGAATCCATTTTTCATCACACATAACGATATGGTATAGAAATGGTTCACCTTTATGTTGTGACAGCAAAGAAAAGCAATCTTCGAGACAATTTCTCTTCTGACGTTCATTTAATTCATGCGGTACCCATTTATACAGCTTCTTTACCTTGCCTGTTTGTTTCAAATGGTCCAGTATTGTTGGAATAGTAACATCAAACCTTGCTGCTAATTCACAGGTAGGTTGAGATGGATTCACTTCTGCCACGGCTTTCAGCTCATCCTTATCCACTTGGTCTCAGGTCACCCACGTGGTTCATTTTCAAGATGAAAATCACCAGAACAGAACTTCTCAAACCATCAATGTACTGTGTGTTCATTAGCCACATCCTTCCCAAATACATCGTTGATATGTCAAGCTCTCTGCACAGCATTGGTTCCATGATGGAACTCATAGTCAAAAGTAACATGAATTTTTGACTTATCTTGGTTTCACAAACATTGCCCTAAAAAAAAATTTGAAAGATAATCATAAGCCAAACTGGATGTTTGAAAAAATGAGGATGTCCCTTCACAATAAAAATAAAACAAAAAGTGTCAAAGTTAAATGTCAGAGATATCAACTGTCAAACTTAGTACTTAAGGAAATCAGACATTTCATTTTTAATAATCTAATAGAAAGAACCTAAATATCTATTAGTATAGATTATGGTATCCAGTGAAATACTATGCAATTGTTAAAAAGAATGAATTAAGTTCGTATTTACTGATCAGAAAGATGTCCATGATATATTAAGTGAAAAACAAAAACAAAACAAAGCCGCAGATCAAAATATATACTTTGAAACAATGAAAACAAGATAAATTCTGTGTGTGTGTGTATGTGTGTGTAATGGGGATAAACGGTGGCTGGCTACCTGTAGGAGGATTAGTGGACTATCCCTTTTTGTGTTACATGTTTCTTTTCTTTTCTTTTCTATTCTATTAATTTGTTCCAATAAGAAAGAAATTAAAAATAACCAAAGTAAGTGTGTGTGTGTGTGTGTGTGTGTGTGTGTGTGTGTGTGTCCACATATGCTGACTGAAAAGAAAATGAAGCAACTTCACCAAAACAGATGACTATTGACAAAAAAATAAGGTTCAAGTCTATTTTGGGAAAGACTTAGAGATTTCTATAAGAGTCAGATAAACTGTTGAGCCTTAGTTATTGTCATTTAAAACAAAAATGAAGGAAAAGTGAACTTCTAAAAAATCGATTGCCCTTTTTGTCTCTGATTCCAAGTGGCATGCTTTATAAACCTTTTACCATTATTGTCATCATTATTGCTAACATTTAATCCATTGAATCATAAAAGCAGCCCCTCTCAGCTGTTTTAATACTCTCTACACTATCCCCACCAAGCAGATACCCAGCCAGTACTTACTTTGCCCAGTAGTTGGGAACTCATTACCTAGTAAGGCAGGTGATTTATTTTTAAACAGTTCTGATTATTAGAATTCCTTTTTCCCTGGAGCCAAAATCTCTCTTCTTATAGTTTCTTTCACTGTTCCTACCACTGCCCTTTGGGGATATATAGAACGTTTTTCTTTTGATAGGCCATCTAAAATTTGAAGGTAGTTGTCAAGCTCTAACAATTTAACTTATTCTCAACATATAGTTAATGAAAGATCTTTTAGTTCTATTTTGTCACCAGAGAAACAAAAATATGACTGTGAAAGAAATATCAAGACTTTAGAATTAATCTGTATTAATTTTGATGAGGATTTAATTTCAAATGTAGGTATTTATTATTATTTGGTGATAAAATATATAGATCTATGGTTCTATGTGAATATTCTAGATTATGAGCTTCCAGAGAACAGAATTTTGTTGTATAAATCTTTATTTCTTCCTTCTCTCCCACTCCTTCATTACCAATGATATACTTAAATTTACCATGTGTTTTCTATGTCTTTATTAAATAGATGGCTTAATTAATTATACCTACCTATGAATATAATAAATTTGGCTCTGACATTCCACATCTAAGAAATATTGGTCTCTGATAGTTTACCATGAAGTAGTATTAGGCTGTTGACTTTATATGTGATTCTATTCTGAATGGGAACTCCACAGTAATTCTTTAGCCTATCAAAGAAGAGCTATTTTGACAAGTAACTGTTAATAAATAGGTTTATATAGACTACATCTGTTAGTGGTAGGAAGCAAAGTTTAAAAGCTCAGAAAGATTTCTGTTGAATATATACTTAAAGTTTTTAAATGACATTATACCAAATTTGGATTTAGCTCACTGAAGTTTAATTTATTATTAGTGGATAATATTCATTATTTTATTTACATATATGTATGTGCATGTGTGTGTGTGTGTGTGTGTTTGCCGGGGGGAGGACAGGGTTTCACTTTGTTGCCCAGGCTAGAGTGCAGTGGTGTCATCATAGCTCATTGCAGCCTCAAACTCCTGGGCTCAAGAATCCTCCCATCTCAGCCTCCCTGTAGCTGGAACTATAGGCATGTGCCACCATGCCTGGCTAACTTTTCTGGTTTTTGTAGAGATGGGGTCTCACTTTGCTCAGGCTAGTCTCAAAATCCTGACCTCAAGGGACCTACCTGCCTTGGCCTCCCCAGGTGCTAGAATTATGGGCATGAGCCTGGCCTACTTATGTATATATATTTTTGCCAATTACTTACATATCTTTTGTGACCATTGCGTTTTACTGATAATAGTGAAAATTAAAATAAATATATTGCTTTAAAAGTAATTTCTCCAAGTTGCATATCACTAACTTCAGTTTTTGTTCTATTTTTAAGCTGCTTGCCACAATATTGACAGGCATCTGATTGTGTGGCTTAGTTCTAATTATAGATATAGGCTACTTCACATGGAGCTAGATATTTCTAAGAGACTAAACAAAACCTGCAATGCTGTGAACAAGGAAAACAGCAGCATGTTTTTAGTGTAAATTGACTGTTGTCATAAACAATAATTATCAACACAGTATTGGTATCTTGATACTGTCTTGGGCCTCATCATTCAAACTATTTCTCTTTGTATTATATGGTGATTTTTTTAGGGGAGAAAAACCCAACAACTGTCAATCTTATCATTATATTCAGCCTACATTACCAAGCAAAACATATTTACAGCTAGATCTACACTGTTTTTACAAGTTTATTAAAAACATGTGTTGCCCAGTGCCAGGAATAGCTACAGCAAATGCTAACACCAGTAGGCAAACTGTCTCTCCACTTTCTTCTGACGATTTAGCTGTCCCATCACTTTAACTAGGAGTTATAAAGTAGATGTTCCTATTTGAAAATGTTTATCACAGATAAGACCTATGTGTGTGTGCGTGTGTGTGTGTGTGTGTGTGTGTGTGTGTGTGTATGAGAGAGAGACAGACAGAGAGAGAGAGATGGCGATGGGAGGGGGTAGATAAAGGGAACTGGGACCATATCCTCCTTTGTATTACTGATCTGGGATCACAGGCCAACACCTAATGAAATAAAGATAAATCATGGCGGGAGACTGTTTGGTTTATTTTACAGGAGCATGATATTACCCATGATAGATACTTTAAAGTTGCATTTTTTTTCTTTGTAGAAATGTAATACTCTTTCTGTATAATCTCAATTGTAATAATATATTTGTGTAATAATTTGTTTAATGACCCTCCACATAGCCTCACCATCCTCAAATAGCCCAGAGATACTATAGGGATCTTTCTACTTTGTTTGCCTCTGTTCCTAGCTGGTAGCAAGAGCTCGGCACAAATATTTGTTAAATGAGTGAATATTTGAAAGAAAAAAGACAGAGGAGGGCCTATTTTCTATATTTGGCATGTAATTATCATGAGCTATTCCATCCTACTTGTTCTTTCCCTTCTCTGAATTCCTATAATCCATGTATATTAATTTCTGAGCTCATCAGTTGGCTAAATAATATATTATGTTACTCCCTGGTTGTTTGAGGTATGTACATCTAGCTCCCCCTTAGGTTGTTGGCCCCCTGGGGCCTCTATATTATTTCCTTTCAGCAACTAATCTGGTGAGGCATCCACTGGACACTTAGTATATACTTCATGTCTTCACTGTGTTAAAATAGATTTCAAACCAATATGAGAAATAGCATTCTATCATCTGATTTGCAACACCAGCCTATTTCATTCTTCAAAGACTCAGTGAACTCCCCAACAATTAGTCAAATGCAAAGAATAATTTGGTAATTCCTTCAATAGTTACATAATAACTTTTTGCAAGTTACAATTACTTCACATTGTTGAATGATTGTTAATGGGTTGTTTTTCCATCTCTTGATGGCACATCAGGTTAATGTCAACAATGCGAAATATGTTTTCAGAATGAAAAGGAACTGTCAATTTCCTTATAATTTTCTCTTCCTAACAACAACAATAATAACAACATGATAATAATAATAAACTCTGGAAGAGTGTACTGTGAAATGTTATTAAATAGCAGCAAATACCCACTTGCACATGTTACTGTCATAGTTAATTTATAAAACATATTAAACTGATCTGCTTGTTTTCCCATATGAATTAGATAGATAGATAGACAGACAGACAGACAGATAGACAGAGAGATATTCATTCAGGTATATATAGAGATAGGGTCAGAGGTACAGTGTATATGCAAAAGGAATCCTGACATGCCTTGTCACTGAAATCCTCTAAGTTACCCAAGGACTAGAATTTTCAGTTGAGTAGTCATTTTTTTTGCTTATTGTCTTATTACTTTTATATTCTGCTTCGAGTAGAACAATTAAATGTCTCACTGTCTCTCTACCAATGAAGATAGTTTGGGACAAATAGGTGGATGGCTTCACAAATGGAAAGCAAAAAGCTTAATCTATATAGGTAACAAAAAGCTACTTTACAACTCAGTTAGCTAATATACATAAGCAAAATGATTCTAGATGATCCAATACTTTACACATAGTTTTCTGAACAAATTATCCTTTCTTCATAATTACCTTTAATCTTCACAATGAAATACCTATCAAATCTTTGACACGAAAAATCAAGCTGGAAATTATGTGAGGCCATAGAATATTGTTAGAAATGTAGAGAGATAAGAGTGACATCAGTTTTCTGAAAACTACTCAATCTGGAATAGAACCCAACTGGCACTTTAGAAATCTTCATGTAAATGCTGTCCCAAATTGGGTTATCTGTAGGATTCTGAACTCCTTGCATGATGATTTCATCATGAATTTCAGAAAGGTGAACTCTATGTTGATATAAGTAACTGTTGGTGGCTTATAATTCAGCATAAAAAAGAAAGACGTTGGCTACAGATTACATGAGCACTAGCTTTGCCTTCATTCCAAGTGTGTGCACTCTCCTAGCTGCCTTTGGGTGAAGCTTATGGGATGTACCTCTTGTCTCAAGTCACTCATAACACTTCTTTTTCCAGATGACCTGGACTTATGATTTATAATCCCGACATGGTCACCTCTGTGATGGAACCTGCTCAGAGAGACACAGACACAACACAGCATAGAGTGTATACACTCCAAGATGTTTTCAAAAAGAATATTAGATTCCTCAAAAGAAAATGAATGTATAAAAGTACTTTTGTTCTTCCTGCCCCTTTCTAGTTACTATAATTATGTGAAGGATACTAAGTGTTGACTATTTTCCAATAATACTTAATTTGAGCTAACTGGGAAGCCTTCTGAGAAAACTTTTTGTCTTTAGACTTTTCTGCTTTCTGTTCTATATTAGATGATCTTGTCAGGTTTTAAAAAGAATCAGGCTCACTTACCTCAAAGTTGAAGAGTCACTGGAGTTCTTTTGGGTGACTTTTCTTCTTAAAATCATACTGTTTCTATATTGTCTTAGCATGCATATTTAGAAAAATGGGTTTTTGGTTTATCTAGTTTAATTGTGCTGCAGAAGTAGGAATAGACTTTTGCTACAATAGGAGATTGTATCTACCCTTCAATTAAAAACAATAATGAATAAAACCCTAAATTCTTAGTTTATTATCTTTTATAAGAAAATTTAGCTAATATTTCCTTTTAGCTAAATATGAAACTACCATCTATCAATAAAATTAACATGGCCCTTTGGTCTGATAATATTAGCATCATTTCTCATTGGTAAAGTAAAAGTAAGACATTTGCTGAGAAGGTTAAATGCAGGTAATTTGATTTCGTGCTAAATACACACACACACACACACACGCGCGCGCGCGAACACACACATACATTCTCTCTCTCTCTTCTGGTAGTGACATTCAAAGTTCAGTTTTTCCTGAAATACCCTGCTCTCCTCAGTTCCTACCTAAGACCAGACTATAAGTCCAAATTCAACTTCTCCTTTCAACATGAGTTTACTCCATTTCTTCCTAGTCCTGAGCTAGAACTCCATCAGAATTTCTCCAGCATTTGTGGGTTATACCATTCTTTAACACTAAGCATGGCTTACTTTTTTGTTTGTTTAAATATTTAGGCATAACCCCAGTCTGTGGAGGAGTCATGAAGGCATAGATGCTCTCTCACATTTATATACCTTTTTGTGTCTCCAGAGACTAGTGGCAGTGCACTGCAAGTGTTAGAAACTTAATAATCATTCGTACTTGCTGGTATAATGGTTATATTAATATAATGATTTGAAATTCACATTCCAAAACCGCAATTACTTTTGCACCAACCTAACAATGATGTTACTGTGAAATCGCAAGTAAACCACCATATATTTCCACAAAACCAGCTTTATTTCATTTAAGAATTTTGGATGTTCTTTAAGCCAGAACTATACACCCATACATCTATACCAATTATTTTGGCATTGTTCATTCTGATTATCTAGTACCCAGGCTATCTAGTTGTTAAATATTTTTGATATCTCTCCTGCATATGATACATTTTCTAAGGCAAAATCTTTATGAATTATTTTATATACTTAGATGTAGTGTTTCTTAGAAAGAATTCAGAACTGCAACTTTTTTTTTATCTGGCTTGGAAAAAGAAATGCATGATTTCTGATTAATTGTGTGCTATTTTCTGAAAATTTCTCTACTGACACATCTTTTGAACAGAAAGGATTTGTTCCCCAAAGTTCTTACTCATGAGCTTTCAATAGGCTTCAGATGTGGGGAAGCATTGCCCTCCTCAAATATGATTTGCAACTGCATTTGATTCACTTTCCTCCCTTTCATGAAATTGAGATGGACAGCTGAGCCAACTAAAAAAAAAAGTGTATGTGAATTGCATTTTATTCGAATAATATTAGATTGTCCTACTTACGTATACTTGCATGCCATAGGGCAAAATCACATACCTTGTATATTTTTCTCCTTTTAAGCACAGTGAAAATTAAAATACAGTAGAGAGTAATATTGACTCTGAACAACACAAATGTGGTCTGTTTCAAAGTGGGGTAGCTATCTGGAAGAGATTTTCAACTTTAGAATATGTTGATGCTAATAGTTAAACCTGCCTACCTTGTCTTTGATGTTCTGTCTGGGCTCATGTGAAGTAATAGGATTAAAAATAAAGTGTACACCTTTCTTTTGATCTAAGTAGCCAAAAAGAAGGGGGAAAAATCTATCTCCTGCTACAACTGAGCAAATACCACTGCTCTAACAAAACCGAAATGATGCCGTGGCTTGGTTCACAGATGTGACATATAGGGTACACGAAGAGGTTTTCATAGCCATTGTCCTTTTTTCTGGAGCCACATAATTCCAGTTATTGCCGCATAAATGTGGCTTTTTGCCATTTGCAAACATCAAGGCAGTTTCAATTCATTTTAAGCAACTTCTCTCAAATGACTTGCTTCTTTGCTAACTGATAACAAAATAGATAATTTAGGACTGCTGGTCAGTTAGCTAAAAGTGACAGTGAACAGATGCTGACTTAAGAGTTTACCTTGCAACAGAGCTCAGCTACTTTTAAAAAGTACCTGTTTGTTTCTGAAAATTTCCCCATTTTCCACTTGATTGAACATATATATATATATATATATATTCACACATGCACATGTTCACATACTTTAGAGACTCTAATCAATACAGAAACTAACCACTCTAAACTGTGCTGATTTCAAAAAATGAATGACTGTGGTGTTCAGGTATTTCCCATTAGGGGGAAAAAAAGGTGTTGGGGGCATTTGGGGGACAGATGCTTTTCCTCCTCAGGTAATATAAAAAGTCTTAGCTTGGGTTAACTGTGCCTAGAAGCTGATGACCCAAATTAGACATTGTAAAGCTTTATGAAGCCCTTTGGTGCTTTGACTACAGATCTCTTAGTGGACAGATGGCTTTTTGTACAATCTGGCAGGCCACACAAAACACATCAAAGGGAGGTGGTTACACAAGTTACCTTTCCTGTACTTGTGATGTTAGAACATGTGGTCACGAATCCATGAGACAAGACCAACTGAACTCTCCATACTCTTTCTAAAAGGAGCTTCTCCTCCTCCTCCTCCTCTTTCTGTCTCTGCTCTTGTCATCATCATTTGTTTCTGTTTTGTTCTAGTTGTCTTTTCATCCAGGTTTAAGCTCTCTTAATTGGCAGTGGAATAACATTTAGCTCCTTAGCCTGCCTAACCTCAAAGCTTTCCACAATCTCTGCTTTATCTCACTTCTTTCTCACCAGTTACTACCTTTTGTTTCAGTGCCTGAATGCAGCCTAGCCCTTAGTTTCTTTTCCTTCTGCACCCAGCAGCCCTGTCTATCCTGAAGTGAAGGATCAATTATATTGCTGACAGTTTCCCTAAAAAAAAAAAAAAACAAACCACACCAACTGAAAGTCATCTCTCCTTGGAACTACCCTGGAGAATTGTCTGTAGCCTTCCTGCCATCCTGACAAAGGCCGGACCCCACAGCAGAGCCTGTGGGGCCTTGGTGATTTGGCACCTGGGTATCTCTGCAGTCTCTCTTCTTCTCCCCCAGCACCCCTGTTTCCTCCCCATGACACACACATAGTAAAATCCTGCCCTACTGAACCAAGTTCCCCAAACAGCCTCTCTCTCTCTCTCTCACCTGCCCATATTCTCCCATCTGCCAGAAATGTCCCCCTCTTCCCCCAGACTCCCTGTCATTATCTTCCAGAGCTCCTCTAGGGAGCCTCGCCAAGACTGGCTTCTATTTCTCTCCTGTGTGCTCCCAACATGGTCTGGCCTATCTGACCCTAGCCCTCATCACACACATGGAGACAGCCCTTTTTACTTCTTTCATGCCTTCACTAGACTGTGAGCTTCTTGAAATTAAGAGCCACATTCTATCGGTGCATCCACAGAATGCCAGAAACAAAATACTTAATGAGATTTGCGAATAGTAGGAACAGATACTGTGCTTAAGTTTGCTTACATTATGATTAACTATAACTGTTTTCTATTAGGACATAAGTTTTCTAACAACAAGGTCTGTGCTTTACACAGCTTAATCCTGAGAGTGTGTTATATACTACAGGTACTAGTATGTGACAGATATTTACTATCTTTCTCTTGAATTATTCACTCAGACAAGGGTTGCCCTTCAAACTCTGCTCCCATAAAACTACACTGATTTCAATGATGATGCCATATCTTTTGGCAAATCTGCTTCCTGGGTGGTTTAGGAACAACCCAAGAAAATCAGTTTTATTACTTATTGTGACCTGATATGTTGTTAATCAACCTGGTCATCACAGTTTTCCTCTTTTGAACTCTTAACTTTGGGTTATGTGTTAAAAGTCTCTTCACCCCAAAATTTAGAAATTTTGAGTATATTCAGAGTATATTGAGTATATTCAGTGTGAGATTCTGGAGGTTAATGACAAGTGTCTAGCATGATATCTGACACAGTAAATCTTCCTTAAAGACATAAGTGAATGAATGAATGGATAGATGGGTGAATGAATGAAATATGTGACAAACTCTGCAGATACATCCAAAAATATACTCAAATATTTTCAGTGATATCAGTATAATTGGAGTACATTTTGGAAGAGAAAAATTGTGCCAGTGTTATGTGTTTAAACAAAATGAAAAAATAACAATAAATCCACCTCATTGTCTGATAGTCATGCCCTGCATTTTCTGTTGAGTAAGGAGCTTTGAGTCACTGACAGGTGTGTCATAGGTATTTGGATTTGAATTCTTCCCATCATCTGATGACTGAGTTCTTTCTTTGAAGTCTCCCTTTTTAGTCCCCACCCTTAGTATTCTAGACTTTCACCCACTTAAGCTTCTTTCCTCATAAACTCTTATTTTGCTCCATCCCATCTTCCTTTCTGTTTCTTTTCTTTCGTTCCAGTTATTGGATTTTCTGACACCTTATTGCAAGATCCTCTTATCTTCATGGCCATGAACTTTTAGGGTCTTAGCGACATATATAGCTCACTAGCATAGATCCTTTTAGTGTACACAGTAGATGAGAGAAGAGTGTCCTTAAAAAAACAAATGTAGAGTCCTAGACCTCCAAGTAGGGCAAACAGAGAAAAACCATTTTAAACCTTTATTTCTTATTTAATACTTTAAAAGATGGTATAAGTCTGGTGAAATTAAATTAACAAAGTCAAATACAAGTTAACTCAAGCAGAAGCAAGTGATAATACAGGTAACATAATCTTGAGGATACAGTTTCTTTAAAACAATAGTCATGAAGTTTTGTTGCATTTTGAGGGTGGTGCAGATACAATTGCTGTTACATTCATATGTATGCGTGCTTGTACAAGCAAACATATAAAAATTAAAACTGAGTACTGGCTATTTTCTGCTTTGAACTTCAAAAGTAATTTAAGAGTATTCAAAAAATCGACTTTCATTGGCTTCTTTTGTGAAATATTTAAAGAAAAAGAAAGTTCATGGAAGCAAAGGGGACATATTACCTGCGTGACCCTTTGCTATTAAAAATTGAGAATATATATCCTCCATTTTTATTACTTTAACAGAGCGGCACATATTTCTTAAAGCAGAGTCGGTTCTTAGCAAGTCAGCTAGAGCTTTTCACAAGTACAGAAGTAACTTCAATGGCATTTTATCATGTGTTTTCCAGTATAAAAGTTTCTAAACCTTCAGCCCACTGGATCACCTCTAAAAAGAAACAGTGTCAATTTAGAGAAATTTAAGAAAGCCGAGGCCAGCGCTGGTCAGTGTGTTGAAGATGGATAGTACAGCTTTCACGGTTGCCCCTGTGCGTTTCTGGTCCCTGTGAACCTCCACTGAAAAATAGGAGTGACTCAAACAGAAGTCAGGAAAAGGTTGTACCAATGTGAGATGATATCAAAGAGATGGCATTACTCCCAGGAACCATCAGTAAACAGTGTATTTGATTTGTGGATATTCCTCATAAAATACATTTTTGTTCTCCATTACTGAATAAAATAAAGGATAAAACGATAAAGAATATTCTTCACCAAATTTGTTTATGTTGGAAACCTCAAACTTGAACTTTCAGGAAGTTATCAGTGATTTTAGTAGAAAACTCCCTAGCCTGGAAGCCAGAAGACGTGATTCTAATCCCAACCTTCACAGAATCAGAGCTCACTGTGTCATATCTGTGAGTTAAATTTCCCAGAGTGGTGTTTCTAAAATGTGTTCTATACATGTAGCCCTCTTTAAAGGGGAGGGGGAGACCACACCCTTTCCCTCCCTGTGAATACTCACAAAGCAGTTTTGCATATTCAACTCTTTGAGAAGTCCTGTAGTGAATTAATCTGTCAAACTTTATTTAATACAGGATTTCCAAAACTTATTTAGTCATAGATATTTTTTTTTTTTTTCATGAAACCCTTGTTAAAATACGGAGGGCCGGGGCCGGGTGCGGTGGCTCACGCCTGTAATCCTAGCTCTCTGGGAGGCCGAGGCGAGCGGATTGTTTGAGCTCAGGAGTTCGAAACCAGCCTGAGCAAGAGTGAGACCCCGTCTCTACTAAAAATAGAAACAAATTAATCGGGCAACTAAAAA
>NW_012141524.1:2578680-2598988 GCF_000956105.1 Propithecus coquereli
TAAGAGTTTGAGAGCAGCCTGGGCAACATAGTAACCCCATCTCTACAAAACATAAAAATTAGCCAGGTGTGAGGGCACACACCTGTATTCCAAACTACTTGGGAGACTGAGGTGGGAGCATCATCCCCTAGCAACTACCAATTTGTGTTCTGTCTCTATATATTTATTTATTCCTATACATGGAGTCATACAATATGTGACCATTTGTTTCTGGTTTCTTTCCCTTAGCATAATTTTTCAAGGTTCATCCATCTTTTAACAAGTATCAATAGTTCATTCCTTTTTATGGCTGAATAATACTCCATGACGTATATATACCACAATTTGTTTATTCATTTGTTCATTGATAGACATTTGGGCTGTTTCTGCCTTGAGGCTATTTATTGAACATAATACCTGTGATTATCCCCAAAAATCCTGTTGCAAAAGCTCTTGAAATGGGGCAGCTTATGCTTGCAGTGGGAGCACCTTTGGACTAAATCCAATGCTAACCTGCCATTAAGGTTCTTTTTGAAACTACACTCACTAAAATGTAATGTTACTTGGATAAGTGATACTCAGTTATACTGTACTAACTACTATACTATACTAACATATACTGTACCTAAAATGTGGATATCTTTTTTAAAAACAGATTTTATTGTGTATATTTAAGGTATACAGCATGATATTATTGGATATACAGATAGTAAGGAAATGTCTTTTAAATATAATGTGATGTGTAATCTTGTTCGTGTTCAATATTAAATTTAAGAGAATTATACAATGCCTATTTAGATAGCTTGGTTTAGAGACAAAAAAAAAAAAAAAAATCTGCCCATAAGCTTCAGTAACCAAAAGCTTTAAATACATTCTTTTGTCAATTAATAAAGAAGAGCTATTGAAAACAAATTATCTGGCATCTCTGCATATATAATATTTGTTTGGCCAAGGCTTTTCCTTCTGAGACAATCTATACATTACATAAAAGCTAAGTTTCTCATCCAAGTATCATTTCAAGAGAGGCAAGCTTAAATAATGGAGGCAATGGGGAAACATAATATTATGATAATGGTCTTTGGTGCGGTTTGGAAGGTTTTAGGAAACATTTGGAACTATTTTTCTCATAAAGTCACTTAACTATTGAAGTGTTATGATAGCATTTCCCTCTGCCTTGTATACGATACAAAAGGAGTCCAGTTAAAGGAGACATCAATTCTAAATATCCTGATTAGAGGGATTTCCACCAACCAGGAAATTATATGCTCTGGTATCCTGGGATTAGTTTAATAAAAAGATGCAGTGAAATAAGTAAGGGATAGGTGATTCAGGGTGTCCTGTTTGCTTTCAAATACCCATTTCTTTGCAGCTTCATCTAGAAAAACTACATTGAAAAAGCTCGAATGGATAAAAAAGGACCTGAATTTTCAGAATAAATATGCTCTAACTAAATTGATGTGATTTTTTTTTTTGCATTATATTTCTAACTAGATTATAAGGCAATTCTCAAAACTGTTGAAATGAAAAAAAAAAAGTTTAAACTTTTCTTTTACTTACACCATCATTATTGGCCTCTTCAAAACTTGACAGATATGTGCCTGAACGGTTCTACACGTCTGCCAAATGTTAACTTAAATTAAATTCCCTTGTGAATTGATAACCATTATGTTTTTTGCATTTGATATATAGATTCTCAGTGATGATCATTTCTTACTATAAAATAACTATGGTCTTTTCATAAATTTAAATTGTAACACTGATTTAAAATGTAACGCTTTTTTAAAGCGTACAGCCTGTTGAATAAGGAAATGAAAGCTATCTCATATATGCTTTTAAGAAGTGTAGAATTTTTTCGTTATATTTAAGCCTAAAAACCATTTCTGTTAAAGGTTGCCATGCTATCTATTTTCACAGATGACTAGAGTATATGGCTAAGCTATGCATCAGGTTGGATAAATGTTTTTATGAGTGAACATTGGGAACCTCCTTGAGAGACCAAACCTTGGAAAGAGTGAATTTGTTTTAGGCTGTCACAAAAGTGGTCATTCGCAACCCCCCACCCCCTTAAAACAAAATAAAACAACAAAACAAAACAGTAGCTCAGGCACCAGGTAATTTGAAGAAGATGGAGGAATTTTCAGAACAACATTGACTTTAATTGAATACCGCTGAAAAATGAAACATACACACTACTGTACTTTTAGTAGGGTGGAATAAGGAACATCAGTAACTTCAATTTAAAAACTAGGCTATTTTTTCATTTT
The DNA here is from genome assembly GCF_000956105.1 of Propithecus coquereli. Taxonomy (NCBI): domain Eukaryota; kingdom Metazoa; phylum Chordata; class Mammalia; order Primates; family Indriidae; genus Propithecus; species Propithecus coquereli. The sequence continues at coordinate 2,580,924 of NW_012141524.1, forward strand.
CAAGTAGGATGTCCTGAGAAAGTAGACTAGAAGTAGGATATAAAGCCAAATGTTACATCCAGTGACCCCCTACCTCTCCTTCTCTTGCAACCTCATCAAAAAAAAAAAAAAAAGGCCTAAGACACAGGCCACTAACATGTCTAAATTTCAATCTAAAGTAAATGAATGACTGTTTTAATGCCAGGCTTAGTGATAGGTGCTGCAGCTCGAAAGTGAACAGGATGAAATCATCCCTGTGGCATATAGGCTGGTCCAGCAGGCAGACAAATTAATAACAAAGTAGGAGAAGAGTGTGCAGTGGTGTGTGTACATGTGGGTGAATCATCCAACTTTGCTGGGGTAGGGGGTGTATTAAGCTAAAGCCTGGAATTCACATTACTATGTCCAGGACTCTGTTCTAACTTAGTGAGAGATTTAAAAAATAATTCTAGAATTTTTCATTGGCAGGTATCTTAGTGGTCATTCAAGGAGATGGCTCTGATAGGTCATACATTTTACCTCCAAAATGGGATTCCCTCACTTATACCCAGTCACCCTAGTTCTACCCTCTTGAATAGAGAATAAGCAGCAGAGAACGAGCAGCCCCCCAGACAGTATAAGAATCCTGGATATTTGAAGACATACTCTTCTCGGCTTTTTCTACACTCACATGGCTGTATCCACTCATTCCTATTGCTTTCTTTTGCATTTGTGATATTGTGATATAATAGGAAATATATATTTGATCTTCGTCCAAAGTTCCTGACACAAAGCACCTAAAATGCTCGGTATTTCCTGAGTGATAGAGAAAGGGGTTGGAGATTGAGTTTACTCACCAGTGGCCAATGAAATGAAGCTGCCGTAAAAACCCAAAGGACAGGGTTCGGAAAGCTTCCAGGTTGGTGAATTCGTGGAGATGCTGGAAGGATAGCACACCTGGAGAGGGCATGGAAGCTGCCCGCTCTGTCCCCATCGTTTGCCCTATGCAACTCTTCCATTTGGCTGTTCCTGAGTTATATTCTTTTACAGTAAACCAGTAATCTAGCAAGTAAATGTTTTCCTGAGTTCTGTGAGCTATTCCAGTAAATTATCAAACCTGAGGAGGGGGTGTGGGAGCCCCGTATTGACAGCTGTTGGTCAGAAGTACCCGAAGCCCAGACTTGGCATCTGGAGTGGGACACTTCTATAGGACCGAGCTCTTAACCTGAGGGATCTGATGCTAAATAGTGTCAGAACTGAATTGACAGTTCTAGTTGGTGTCAGAGAATTGGTCAGTGTGGAGGAAAAAACCCATGCATTGGGGTCAGAGTGTTGAAACAGTTTCTGTTTTTCTTTTAGTATTTCTCTGGAAGTAGCCATTATTTTAAAATACAGAATATCTTTTCCACTTTGCACACCATCCTTTCCATGGGATAATACCTATATATTCTCTCTCTCATTTTTGAAATGTTTCTCTAACCTAAGCATATACCAAATTCTATTTAGTCCCCATTTTTTTCTTCTTGCTAAGAGTTGGTGAGAGTTTCATGATGCTAAGTGACCACTCTTCCTTCAAATTCCTGATCATTTCCACGTCTTGCACTCTCCCTCCATCCCAGTTTGTCTTATTTAAGTCCAGAAAGTAGTTTCTCTACTTGCATCATGTGCTTGCTTTGAGCTTAAACTCTTAACAGAGTAAGTCAAGAATTTATCTGATGTGTATTTTTGCCAAACAAGACTTCCAGATGGCGTCGTCACGGTTGAAGTCTCCCACCACTACTTTATGCTACTTCTGCGCCAGTTTTGTAATCTCTGTTACCAAACCACATCCTCTACCTGGCCGGGCACTCTGGAGTACATTTTCAAAAACATATCACTGCTGTTTTCTCTCTTTTCTCCAAAGTGCTTTCTACCCGTGGGTTTATAATCTATAAGACAGATATTATGATTTTTTTTTAATGTACATAGCTCTTTCCTTTGAGCAAATTTTTTTTTCCTTTGGATCGAAGTTTTCATTTTGGCGAAGGTTTATTCTTAACAATAGCACTAATATTGAAAAGCTAATATTTATTAAGCAATTACTGTGTGTCACATTTGGTACTGGGTTACTAAACATCTTCAAGTTCATTTGGTACTAACTGTATGAATACTAACTGTAATTCCTGTGATGTAGATAATATTCTTTCCATTTTATTTATGTGGAAACAGGCTTGAGGAAGCTAGTGACATGCCCACAGCTACACCACTAGTAAGTGATAAGGCGAGGATTCGAACCCAGAATCCTCACACTCCAAGCTTGCACTTGAGTCATTTCACTGCTTCCTATCTCCCCTTCCCTTACAGCAGCTTAGAAGTGCATTATGCCCCTTAAGACCATACCTCCGTGCATAAAAATTCCAAGTTAAATCAGCTTCTTGTTCAAACTTCGTGTGTTGATGTACAGACTCCTGAGGTGCAAATTTTTTTTTTTTTTTTTTGAGAAAGAGTCTCACTCTGTTGCCCAGGCTAGAGAGCCATGGCGTCATCCTCGCTCACAGCAACCTCAAACTCCTGGGCTCAAGCGATCCTACTGCCTCAGCCTCACGGGTAGCTGGGACTACAGGCACACGCCACCATGCCCGGCTAATTTTTTCTATATATTTTTAGTTGTCCAATTAATTTCTTTCTATTTTTTTAGTAGAGACGGGGTCTCACTCTTGCTCAGGCTGGTTTCGAACTCCTGAGCTCAAACAATCCTCCCGCCTCGGCCTCCCAGAGAGCTAGGATTACAGGCGTGAGCCACCGCGCCCGGCCAGGTGCAAAGTTTTTATCCCCATTGACTTCCCTTTAATTTTTCCCTGAAACTTTCTGGGCATTTTTTCCACTTGCTGCTTTGTTTTATTCCCCCTTGGTTTCAGGTTTTACAATTGTATTTGAGCGTTTTTCTCCCCATCTCCCTTCCAAAATTTAAAGACTTCTTGATGATGTTGGCAAATTAGGGAAGAATTAGACATTCTTTTCCAGCTTCATGAACAACACTTTCTATAATGTACTTTTTCTCGTTAGACTCTATGAAACCGATTGTTAGTACTGTCTGTGTAACCACCTGTTTGCTCCTTATACACTATTTTCTCTTTCCAAGGTTATGACCTTTACTTTTAAAAGAGGATAAATACCAACCATATCTTCCCACCACCCACCACCCCTAAGTCCTTGAATTTTCATCTTAGATGGCAATTATATCAGTTTTCAATTCTGGTGGCACATTAAAACCACCTGGTACAAAAAATAACAGTTCTCAGGCTCCACCCCAGATCAGTTGAGTCAGAGTCTCTGGGGATGAGTCCTAGACATAAATAGCATTTTAAAACTCCCCAGTATTTTGAAACTTCTGATGCGCAACCACAGTAAGATCCACAGCATTATGAGCTTTGTCTGGCAGTAACATTCATTCCTACTCGAATGAACAAAAGTGGGTACATTTTATGAGTCTTGGCAGGCTCCATCTCACACTAAGATTCATGCTGCAGGAAGACAACGTGCCTCTTACTTAGCTTGGCTACAGCTTTACTACAGCTTTGTTCACAGAAATGAACACGTTCCATGAGGATTCTTTCCTGACTGCAATTATTAACAGCACTGTGCCTACCTCCTAAGGTCTGAGAATACTCCGAGAGCTTTGTGGGGCCTCTGGAATCACCCTCCATGGAGAGCCCAGCACCTTTGGTATACTTCCAATTGCGTGCTTTCCTTCCTGTCTCTCTTGGCACGTATTCTTTTGCTGCTTCTTCTCTTGTCATTTATGTTCCTCTACATTCTTAAATCTTTTTTTTATTATTATTATTTCCTTTGAAGAAGACTTCCTTCTACCTTTAAATCTAGGTCAGAGAAACAACCTAAGGTCTATTCATCTTATTTAACAGAAAACAAACTGTCACTTAGAGTAGGACCAAACTAGACAGGAATACAAACGAAAATATTATATGTAAGACATGACTTCTACTTTGTAGAGCTTACTTTTTGGCTGGAAAGGAAAAAGACAAAGGTTGATGAAACCAGTGGTCATTGTGATGTGTAGTCACCAATATTCAGGATTCTCAGAGGAAGCGTCTTCAGGAAGGTAGGCATTGAACTGAGTCTTTCAGGATAAAGTGGAGAGGGCACAGCATGTTGATAAAACAAACATCAGTGAAGGTGTGATAATGGCATTTAATATGGAGAATCGTCCCAAGGAGATTGTGAGATCTGGGGAAGAAGTTTCAGATAGGCCAGGGTTGGATTAAGAGAGAAGAATAATTAGTAGGGTGGTGAGATTAATAATTCCACCCACCACAATTCAAATCAGTCGCTGGACTGTAAACTGCAAAGGTCAAACACTGTTTTCTGCATGCCCCTGTGCTTAGCATAGTACCTGACAAAAAGTAGTCATATAAAATATATTCCTGGAATGAATAAATTCTTCTCAACCTTAAGGAGGTACCATAAATCCCTTTAGAATTTAGGTGGAATCTATAGACTCCTTTCTAGAAAAGTGCAAGTAAATGCAGATATTTGTACACACACACACAATCTCACATAATTTCAGGGGGGTCCAGGACTCCCTGTAATTCAATCAGGGTCCTCAGGTTGATAATTGATGATGTCACACATGCTTTTATATATTATTTAGACTCTTTCCCATGGTTTAAACTTACAAGAAACTAATTGAGTTTTGCAAGCTGTAGAAAAGTAGTCTAGAGAAGGCATTATCAGTAGATTTTGTTGTGAAGGATAATATCTATTTTTATGAACATAGTACAAAGTCTACTTTAGGCAGCTTTTCAACCCAATTAATTCATTCCCATAATCCTAACATGCAGCTAAGTCATATGGTTTAGAAAAACTGATATTTTTACAGAGAGCATTCTTCTGTAAAATCTTAATGTTACTCCACAACAATATGAAGTTGCTCTTATTTTTTACTTATATAACCTTATACAGTTAAAGAAAAATAGTCACCACAAATTGTGTCAAAAGGGACAATGTTTCCAAAACTTTTACTTTCTATATATAAGGTATTAACCAAGATAGTCTTTAGTTAAACCTGGGCAATATCACAATAGGAAGATAATATCTGCCTACATATTTGAAAACTTTTCAGTATTCTAGTACAAGGTATGACTTGATCGTGTTTTGACTAAGAGAAAGTGGGAGAAGGCATCCTTAAGAATGAAAATTTCGATATTGGTGTCTAGTTACTAGGTTCTTTCATGTTCATCTCTCTCCCCTCCAAGATTTGCTGCCATGTTTTTTATAGTCAGTTCTCAAGTATTTGCACTTACCAATGAATTTGAATCATATTCCTCAAACAGGTTTTTTTCTACTTCTCTATGATTTTCTTTGAGTTCTCTGTGCAACCGCACCAACCAGAAATCATGAAAAGAAGATTACAAGTGACAGGAGAGGTCAGGATGTTGTTGTCATCATTGTTGTTTGCCATTCTTGCTACACAGGTGACCAGGAAGTTTTAAACCACTGTCGTCATTAGTAGCCACCAGTAGTACAAGGTGAAGAATTCAATGAAGTTATTTAAAGCAGACATAAAAAATAAATATAAGAAAAGATCTGAACTCATCAACCAATTCTGGGACTTTTTTGGGAGTCTCCCTCTAATAATGACACCCAGAATATCAGCAACCAGTTTGTCCTGGCTAAACAGGTGTGTTGTCTTTCAAGAGCAGTGTGAAATGGATTTACTGACACCTAGACTGTGCTATGCATCAGTTATACATGTACCATTTCAACTAATCCTTAAAACAACCTTAGGAAATTGTTCCCATTTAATCAGTGAAAACCAAAGCTTCAACTAGGTTATTTTATTGACTCAGGGTTACTTACCTATTCGGTGGTTATCCTGAAATTTGAGTCCAAGGCAATTTTATTCTTAAGGTACTTTACTACACTCCCCCTCCTACTGAAGAATTTTTGCACAGACACCATACCTCGCCTTCTAGCCCTGTTTCTGGACATATTTTATTTTGTTTCTATGCCTGTGGATTGGGTCAAGGATGTTGAGGCCAACAGAAAGTAGCTTCATTTGACCTTTGGGTCCTTCATGTGACTGTAACTTTAAAATCTGCAATGGCAGAAATATTTTCCTGTATAACATGTGAAATGAGAGTTTGATATTTAAGTCCTATGAAAATAAAATTTGGATTTAAAAATAAGTACATGTTTATTGTAACATCTAGGTTCACTTTCTCCAGCAACCACCCTCATTTTACAAAACCGAAACTTTATTAAGCGATTATCTGTGCCAAGCACTATGCTTGACAGTTTCCCATACATTATTGTATTTTACCCTCTCAACAGTTCTATGGCCTTTTTAGAAAGAATCATGCCAATAATCAGAGCAGAGTGGTGTTGTTGCTATTATAATGACAATGATATTTTTCTATTGAGGTAGGTTTTAAAATATTACACTTACGACTTTTGTTATCTTTCCTTCCAGTAAAGGATAGATATTGTTTACAAGAAGTTCAGTTTAAGAATATCAGGTGAGCAGAATTCTATTTTAAAACTGTTAGAGCTGATCGAAGGAGTTTAGGTACTGAGATAGATACTCTTAGGACGATTCTACAGTACAAGAGCAAGTACAAAGAGTGTCCATGCATCTTAAGTTTTAAATCTAAATTTAAATTTAAATTTCCACTAACCAGAACTCGAGTTAATATCAACGTTGATCATAGAAAGAGAGATGTTTCTAATTAACTAACTTTAAAGCCCTATCTTAATCACTTAGAGCATTCTTGTGCACATCTGTGCTGCAGGAGTAACTGGATTACCTCCATGGTGTGTATGTCTGGGTGTGCGTGTATGTTTAAAGCAATGCTATAACTCTATCCAAATGGGATTCAGCACTGCTTTAAAGTTTAGAAGCAAATGTGTACTTAGTAACGTAGTTTAAAACTTGAAACCCGCTTCTACCTTATGTGTTCTTCTCTTGTAAATTGGGCTTGTTTGCAGAGGGCAGCCATTTCAAACACTGTGACACATACATCCCAGAACTTCTTCCCTCTTACTTCCATCTAACCTAAATGAGCACCAGAGCTAGGGCCTCTCATGTGGTTTTGCTTCATCTGACAATGACATCAGTATCTTTCCATTCGCCTTGTTTTTATAAAATTGTGCCCAGAATGAATGGCAGTGCCAGTAAAGGAAACTGAGTCCTAAGAGTAATTTTTCATTGGGGTAAATGAGGTGATACGGTAACCAAGTAAAACCTCATGTGGCAACATGGCATAAAGCTGTGATACAAAATGTTTAATTCTATTCCTGTGAATGTTTTCTAAGGTTTTTATGCCTTTTGCATGTCTTGTGTGTATACATACTGATCAGTGGAACCATAATTCATACTCAGGTATTTATTTCTATCAGTGAATGACCAGATGGCTCTTGCCTGTGTTGGAAGAGAACTGTTTTGCCTTCAAAACAGTTCGGTAACTCTGAGGGACATACATATAACACACTGAGCAGGATGATCAGCTCTAGACCAAGTAAGAAACACGAAGCTGCCTTTCTCTACTTGTAAAGTTGGCAGAGGCTCACAAATGCCTTTATTCTTACTTGTTAATTGAAATAGTTTGTGTATTTTCCCTACCAAAGTAACACATGCTCATTGTGGAAAACTATGGCAATAGAGACAAAATAGAAGAAGAATGCTTATAAATCAATTTTTACTACCCATCACTTGCCACTTGGAGATTTGATGATGGTGACTAGGATAAAAGGCTGACGTGTTTATTTGAACACATACTCTTGGCTGGACATTGTGCTAAGTGCTTCACATAAATTTACTTATTTAATCCTCCTCACAACCCACTGATGTCAGTAATGGCATCAATTCACCTTCATAGAAGAGGAAACTGAAGCCCAGAGATGTTAAGTGAATCACCTGAAGTCACACAGCTGTTAGGTCACATTGTGGTACAGCTAATTGAACCTGACAGCAAAGCTGGTTCATCTCTAAGAGTTAACTGATTAATTCTTTATCTGTTGTATATGTTGCAAATATTGCTTACACTTTTGTAGACTGCCTTTCAGTTGTATTTATGAAGCTTTGGATATACTAAAGTATTTTATTTTTACGCAGATGAGTCTAGTCTTAACTTTCATGGTTTCTACCTTTAGTGCCATATTTAAAAAGGTCTTTTCCTATTCCTAGAGTATAATGTGTGAAAGAGAAAAAATGCTAACAGTACCAGAAGAAAATAACTACAAACCAGAAAGCCATGGTATCTGCCCAAGTTGTCACCAATGGGAAGAAAAAAGACATTGAGAGTATGTTAGAAAGCAGTAGCAAAAGAGGAAATAAAGCTGTTCCCTCATTATACCCTATAGAGTCCAACCTGTTCAATAAACTAGTTCAATAAACTAGCCTCCCGCTGCCCGCTTCAAGCTCCTACAGCAGGGTCTAGTCTGGGAGGAGGGATGAGAAGAGATGGGAGTGGGACCAATTACATAGCTAATACTGTTTTAGGACCTTGCTTGGGTGTCAGATACCTTCTATTGGGCAGAAGTCAGATACTGGTCATTTGCTTGGCACAAAGGTATGTTCTTTTGAGACACTCCTGTGGAGACCTTACACACAGGTATTAACGTGCGTGAAACCTTATCTGGGTGACTTCTAATCACCCCCTTCTCTCAGATCCTACCCCAAGAGAATGTCTCTTGCCCTAAAGGCAGCCTTCTTAAGCATAGTCCTTCCAGTATGGTTTAAGCCTTCCCTCCTACTCCTCCCTTCCCACTAGGCCCACAGGAAAACACATCAGTATCTTTTCCCTTCCATGTGGTAAAGATGGACGCTACTTCCATTGCTGCCCTTTCTCCTTGCCCTGCCATGTGAACAACTTTGGTTAGTCTCTTACCTTCAGAATCTCGAAATCAGAGCCATCACCATGATCTGTGCTCCGTATTGTAGGCATGTAGTAGGTTCTCCCAAGAACTCTTCTGTGCTCTGTCCTAAGAGTGGAAGGGGGCAGATTCTGGGTCTCGGCAGCTTGGCAATCATCCAGCTTGGGGAAAGCGATGCCACCCCGCTGGCAGACATCCCAATCCCTGAGATTTTCATGCGGCACATCTATTCCTGTGAATTTCCTCCTCTCTAGTCTCTACCCTTTTTTTATATAAGCTGTTAGAGATTGATGGGATAAGAGTATTTTAGAGAGAGTATTTCTGTCTTTAGTAAGTCCTGCAGAGGTGCACCCATCACTTATGTTTAGCATTTGTAGATATTAATCCTGGACATTAGAACCTCAGCTGAAATGCCAAGATGATAGGAGAAGTCTCCGTTCTACATCCTATGACATCGAGTTATTTCGTATTATAGAGATATCACGTGGTAGAAAGAGTCTAATTTTTTTCTTTCAAAATGGATTGTTAGTTATCACAGATGCTTTCTGATTAGTGTTTTACTTTTTTAGTAGTGGCCCAGGCCATCAATAAATTGATATTCATTTTTTCCAGAGGTATAACCCCATTACAATAAAACGAAAAAAAATTATATCAAAGGAATGTTCTATATTGCAAAGCTATTTCTGTGTCACAGTGTGTAGTCCTTCGAAGCAATATTTTGTTGATCTTAGTGACAACAAATTCAATGTATCTAATAATACTGCATAGCAGGTCTTCATTCTCTTTCCTGTTGATGTGACAGTCACTCTTTAATGAAACCTTATTTGATATACTATTTGCATTGCAGATCAGGAATGAAGAGCTGAGTTTGCTTAAGCAATAGCTGAGCTGTTTATACTTTTTATATTCTTCTATCAAGAAATAATTACCCTCCAACCAACCTTACCTCTTTCCACTTCATGTATGCAAACCACCTAAATAAAACATACTCGAACTCCCAAGCCACACATCAGTATACAGAAATAATCGGGACCCAGAAAAGCACAGCATAATATACACATAACCCTTTCCACTTCCTCACACCAAGGCATTCATTCATTCAGCAACTGCATATTGAGCATCTACTGTGGGCCATAAACCTGCAAGGCAGCAGAGTTGATTTTGCTCACTTATTTACACAGTGAAGTAGAGAATAAGATTTGTTTGAACTCAAATTCTATAAAATTGAAATGTTATTTCTGACCTAACAAGGATTTTGTAACAAGACTTTTAGTATCTCATTGGTTTGTTGCCTGTAATTCTCTGTTGGAACGGATTGGTTTTAAATGGCTTTCAGCAATTTACTGCAAGGCCATCTGGCCATTTGCTGTCTGTATACTCCCAAACTAATATCCTGTTCTAGAATAATCTGGTTTTTAATACTCTTTGGGTTCAGTTATGCTCTGACATACATTATTGAAGTGTTAAATGTATATAGATTAGGGCATGTATTGACAGTTTAGGTGATATATGCAATACTTTAAGATAGCTCATGCCAACAAGATGCAAACTCTCAATATAGCTAAATTATGGAATAATTGCTTTTTTTAAGTTATAAGAAATTCTTTTTTTTATATGAGAGCTCCAGTGATTACTTACTTTTTCTAGGACGTGTATTATATGGTTAAAGGTACGCAATTTCCATTTGTAACCAATTTAGTATTTAAGGAGATGTTTGGACATCTTTGTGGCTATTACCGACAATGATAATAATACAAACTGAATTGATGTAAGTGTCTACTGAGAGTATTTGCCCATATTCATGAACCTATCTTCCAAAGAAAGGATATCTCAAGGTGGAAAGTAAAAAACTCCTCTGCAAATAATGTTGAACCTCACAATAATGTTCATTCATCATATTCTGAAAGAGGACCATGGATCGTTGTGATCCCTAATGAACAGCATACTATTTCTTTAAAAAATTTAGAAGAGGGAAATTCATGTAACGTTAAAGTATCTGATTATTCTTCTATTTCTTTTTCCCATAGAATAGAGATTTGAGTTTGAGGGGGCACTCTATAAATATCTGCTGGTTGCCTAATAGTTTAAGTAAATATCTTAGAATTTAGAAAACTGGTGAGTTGTTTTTTTTTTTTTTTTTAAGGAAGGTAAAACTTGGGTTCAAACTTCCTTCCATTGGCTCACTTTAGTGCATCCATAGCTTTTCCGAGGCCTGCTGAGCAATGCTTAAAAGGGAACTTGTCATCTTCCTCACCTCTTCACAAAACCTTTTTCTCTTCTGATGCTTCCTATCCAGTATCTAGTCCAGTTTTAGCAAGTCAGAAAATGGCTCTAACAACTTGCTATAGGATTAGACCCTCAAGAACTTCAGATAAGATACTAGGATTTCTGGATAGAGAAGATATAAAGTAGGTCTTAAAGCAATTACTAGCATAAAAAATAATTGAAAACATAAATTAAAAAGATACTATAATGCATATTTTTAAAAGGGCTAAATGGAATTTTTATATATTCATCAAAATTAACTCAGTGGATATGTTAAATATTGGACATCTGTGAAGAACTAATTAGTGACCTAGAAGCTAGATATTAAAAAATAAAAGGATTATAGCAAAATGGAACAAGATATTAAAAATAGGAAAGGAAATATTAAGATGTTAAAAGATAAGAATACAACATATGTCTAATAGGAGTACCAGAAGGAAAAATTAGAGAAAATGTAGGAGACAATATTCAAGGAGATTTCTGCACAAAGTTTTCAGAGATTATAAAAGCCATGCATTTTTAAGGTAATGCATGTATTTTGTTTTAAAAGGTCAGAGAGTACAGATAAAGGTTTATAATATAAAAAGTAAGATGATCTTCCTCAGTCTTTCCTAACCCCAAAGCCCCATACCCTCCCTAGAGACTACCACTGACAAAACTTTTAGTCATTTATCTTGCTATTCCATGATTTTTTAAAATATGAGATGTTATCTGTTGACTCCTTACGTTTGAATATGATGATTTAGTTAGCTCTCTTAAAGTATAAGCATGCACACGCGCACACACACACACACACACACACTTTCCCTCACCCTGTTTTTCCAGTATGACTATATCTTACCTTTTGGTTAAATAAATATTCTGAGTTTACAGCATTATCACTATGTAAAAAATGTTCCCTGCTGAGCCTCATTGTGTTCTATGATTAGATTTCCATTCCCAAACAACTCTCCATTTTTTTCCTGGAGCTAATTATCATGTTGGCTTTATTTGCTTGGTTTCTACATGATACATATAGTTTGGATATTTGTCTCCTCCAAATCTCATGTTGAAATTTGATCCCCAGCGTTGGAGATGGGCCCTGGTGGGAGGTGTTTGGGTCATGGAGGCGGATCCCTCATGAATGACTTGGTGCTGTCCTCCTGGTTATGAATGAGTTCTCGCTCTATTAGTTCCTGCCTAAGCTGATTGAAAAAAGCTTGGCATCTCCTCCCGTCTCTCCTGCTTCCTTCCTCTCACCATGTGATACCTGCTCCCCTTCACCTTCCGCCCTTAGTAGAAGCTCCCGAGGCCCTCACCAGAAGCAGATGCTGTCGCCATGCTTCTTACACAACTTGCAGAACCATGAGCCAAATAAACCTCTTTTCTTTATAAATTACCCAGCCTCAGATACTCTTTTATAGCAACACACACAGACTAAGACACTGTGTCACTATCACAAATCCATTCCCAAACTCTGTCACTATCACTAGTTCATCTTCTCAGCATCAGCCACATCAGGAAACCTATCACTTCCATTTCTTTTTTCTTGGATACCATCTTCCTGGAGGCCTCAATTCTTCTGCTCCTGTTTGTTCTAGTTACTTTCTGGGACCTTAAGTCAACTATATCCCGGATTCTATGTCTTTGTCTTTGTTGGTTTACTTTCTCCTGGTAGAGGAGCACATCCAGCAGTATCTCCTCAAGAAAGGGTATATAAGAACTAAAATTTCTTAAGACCTTGCATGTCTGAAAATGCCTCTATCCTACCTCACATTTGATTGATATTTGACTGAGTATCGGACTCTCATTGAAATTTATTTACATCAAAAGTTTGAGGTCATGTTCCATTGTTTTCTGCCTTTTTTTTTTTTGAGACAGAGTCTCACTTTGTTGCCCGGGCTAGAGTGAGTGCCGTGGCATCAGCCTAGCTCACAGCAACCTCAAACTCTTGGGCTCAAGCGATCCTTCTGCCTCAGCCTCCCGAGTAGCTGGGACTACAGGCGTGCGCCACCATGCCCGGCTAATTTTTTCTATATGTATATATTTTTAGTTGTCCAGATCATTTCTTTCTATTTTTAGTAGAGACGGAGTCTTGCTCTTGCTCAGGCTGGTCTCGAACTCCTGACCTTGAGTGATCCACCCGCCTCTCCCTCCCAGACTGCTAGGATCACAGGCGTGAGCCACCGCGCCCAGCCTGTTTTCTGCTTTTTGAACTTCCTCCTGACAGGTCTGATACAGTCTATTCCTGACCCCCTGCATGTGACTTCCATGGTTCCCGCACCTGAACAGCATTAGGATCTTCTTTTATTATCCCTGGTGTTCTGAAATTCAGCAATATAAATAGAATATTTATGTTTCATTTGTTCCTTTCTTACTCAGGGAACTCAATCCTGTTAGTACAAAGAGTTTTCTTATATTTTTTTCTTTGATTTTCTACTCCACTATTTTCTCAGCATTCATTTTCTTCAACTCATAGAACCTTGGATTGGCCTAGTTTTATCTCTTCTCCTATTTTCCTCCTTTTGGTTTTTTTTGTTTGTTTGTTTTTGTTTTTGTTCTGCTTTCTATAAGAGTTTCTCAACTTTGTCTTCCAATCCTTCTGTTGATATTTTTTGAGTTACAGTATTTTTAATTGCAAGCACCCTTTCTTGTTCTTGAGTGTCCTTTCTTATTGTATGTAATCTTGTCTTTTCTGCCACGGATGCAAAATGTCATCATGCATATTTATTACAGGTTTTTTTTTTAAAGATTTCTTCTGTTTTTCACATTGTCTCAGTTCTTCCAAGTTCCTTTATTCTGCTGTTTACTTTGTTGTGTTTATTTCACGTTAAGAGTTTTCCTCAAATGTCTGGTGGTCCCTGGCTTTGCATTCATATTTGAAAGCAAGACTGTGAAAGATAATTAGAAATTCTCTGTTCAGAGACTGGGCTTGCTGACCCATGACCCTTCTCATAGGATGAGCAAGCAGAGATTCAATTGTTTTTTGGTGGCTCCCCGCACATGTCTGTTTTGCTAGGTCAATCCAGTTAGTTTCCAGAGAAAGGCTCCTATAACCTCCTGGAAGGGGACTCTCCAGCTGTCTGGGGGCCAAATGGAGGAAAGGTGCTGGAGAAGCACCAGCAGTTGGATGGGCAGCTCTCACTTCATTTCCCTCATCCTTGCTTTTGGCCTTGCCTGGTCTGCGATTCAACCACCCCGCTCCCCCCACCGTGTTAGGAAGCATCCTTTCTGCTGTTGTAGTGGGGGATGTGGGGAGAGGGGAGGTAGTTGCCTGGCTGCGTGGGCATGAGGAGGTTATCAAGGGGGTTGATTTCACTTTATATAGAATCGCTGTCAGTTCTTCTGTTTTCAGTTCTGCTCTGCAACTGCACCTCCAGAGGCACCTGGAGTGACCAGTTCCTGAGTCTTTTGAAGTTTCTGTGGAGCACATGAACTTCGTCTTGGCTAACACCACACGCACACACACAGACAAAATCACACGCACTTCTGAACGCGCTCTGCTTCCTCCTCTCTGCTCAAACACCACTCATCCAGCTGCTTCCCAGCTTCTGAAATTCAGTTGACATTCTTTTCTGTTGTCATCTTTCCTAGTTTTTTCTCTGTCCTTGTGAGTATATGCCTCTTTAAAAATTCCTCTACCATTATTTTAGTGGGAATTCAAAAGGTAGGGGGGATTGAACATTGGTTTCCACTCTGTCATGTTTGCCCCAGTCTGTTCACACTGCAGCCAGAGTATTTATTCAGACCCTCCAAATGGCTACAAACCCCTTCACGTCTATTGTTGAGGGCAGAAAGGCCTCCCCCTGCTTATTTCTCAGGCCTCATCTGTTGTCCTTCCCCTCTCCCAGCTTCCTGCCTGTGTCCACCCACTCAGTTCTCAGGCCACATTTCGATTTTTATCTCTGGACCATGTTCTCTCGTGCCCTGGGCCCTTTGCATATGCTGTTACTCTTAGGACAAACCACCTCTCACTTCCACCTTCTAATCATAATCATCACAAGGTCTCCGCTTAAGATCACTTCTCTAGAGAGCCTTCCCTGGTACTCACCCCCTCTCCAGGGCTGAGTTCTTATATCCTAACCCGTAATTCTTTCCTGATTGAATCACCTACCACTTTGTATATTTCATGAGAGCATCTTGGCTGTTTTGCGTGGCACATAGTAGGCAATATAATTTTTGTTGAACCATGAATCAGTTTTTCTTTCTCTGAACTGTTTTCAGTGAGTATTTAAGGCCTTTCTTTACCTTAGCCCTGCTTAAATTCTAGTATTTGCCCAGCATGTCAGATATTTCAATTTTATCCATCTGTTATATTTTCATTTCCCCTTTTCCAAACTAAAAAGTATAGAAAACCTGAAGTATAGTGTTTGTACAGTCACTTTGTACACCTAAAAGTTTTTTTTCAAATGTAAAATTAACAAAATTGTGTTTTTGAATATTAGTTCTGAATATTCAAGGTCAATTTAAAATTAGCAATATAATCAGAACTTGAAGTGAATCAATGCTTGGTATCCTAGCATTTAACGTGGGAGCCAAAATAAAATGTGGTTGTGCTAGAAGTTAGATTTGCTGGTAATTTTGATTTATGCAGGTTGTGAATAGGCAAATGTAAAAGAAAAAAAAGACTAGATTTTTGATGCCCATCTGTTCATGCTTCAGAGATCTGGGAACTGATGTTTTAAATTTCCTGGTTTTATTTTCCTGGTTTATGCAGTTTTAAGAAGGAAAAAGACAGAAACTCTCAGTTAGAAAAATGGAGGAATAAAAGTAAAGACAAGGAAAAGTGAAGGGTAGAAAAAGTGCCATAGGAAAGAAATAATAGAAAGGGAGGAAAATATTTGTTTAATTTAGAACATTGGGCCTTTTTGCAATTAATGTACCTCTAAGCATATGTACAAATCTTTGATTACTATACAAATAAAAAGAAGATAACATATTAAAAGCGCTTGCCTTGAACGGATGGCTAAAGTGTGACTTGTAAGAAATAATAAAAAATATATCCTAAAGAAGGCATGGGTCTCTGGTTTATAAAATAGGCTCAACTATGAAAGGGCCAGTGCAGTCTTGGATTAGAATATTTTAGAATGTCGAGTCTTTTTCTAGTAACCATGAAATATTAATATAATGATCTTCACCATTATTATCAATAATGAAAATAATTATATTAACTGAGTTCTTACTATGTGCCAAGCAACATGGAAACAGAATTCTGTAAGGCAGCATTATTATTATCCCCATTTTACAGATTTGGTAACTGACAGAGAAAAGACTCTTTTCCCAAGTTAGCCAAAAAGTGGTGGAGCCCTGAATTTGAAACCAGATAATATGCCTACGCCAATGCCTGACACTTTATGCCATTTTGCCTCTTAATAATAATTATAAGATAGACTTGATGAGATGCTGGATCCTTACTTCTGTGAGAAGTCTAGGATTTGCCTCATCCTCATTGTACAGATGAGAAGACTCGGGTTTCAAAAGATTAAGTGACTTTATTTGCCACTGAACAAAATTTTAAGAAAAATTCCTTTCCTGAAACTTCAAATATTTATTCTTTTTTATTTATTTTAATTTTTAAAAAGTAACATTTGGCTTCAGAATAAAATTTACAAACATTTTCTCCTTTGCATTTCCCAAATTCTCTCATCAGTTTTGATAGCTCACTCTTCTTTTACAATATTGTCTTTTTGTCACTGTCAACATAGATACAGTGTCTCCTACTCCATTATTTTCCTGTACTGTGTTCAGGAAATTTCACCCATCATGATGTTGTCCTTTTTCTCTTTTTCGACCACAGTATTCAATAAAATCATATCATGTTCCAAAGGAGACTCTCCAATTGGAAACACTGTCCTAGGGGAATTCTTATATTTGGAAAGAAGAAAGTGATCCTTTCTTGAATACCAGCACATTTTCCCATCTTATTTTCAACCTCTAAATAATGACTTTCCCCCAGTAAAATATGGAATAGAACACATGATAAGAGACTATTTTTAGATGTTCTATCAGTGCTTTATTTTTATTTATTTATTTTAGAGACAGGGTCTCTGTTGCCCAGGCTAGAGTGCAGTGGCACCATTATAGCTCACTGTAACCTCAAACTCCTGGGCTCAAGCGAATCCTCTCTTCTCAGCTTCCTAGGTAGCTAGGACCATAGGCATGTGCCACCATGCCTAGCTAGTTTTTTTTGTTTTTTGTTTTTTTTTTTGAGACAGAGTCTCACTCTGTTGCCCAGGCTAGAGTGCAGTGGCACCATTATAGCTCACTGTAACCTCAAACTCCTGGGCTCAAGCGAATCCTCTCTTCTCAGCTTCCTAGGTAGCTAGGACCATAGGCATGTGCCACCATGCCTAGCTAGTTTTTTTTGTTTTTTTTTTTTAACTTTTTAGAGAAAGGGTCTCACTATGTTGCCCAGTCTGGTCTCAAACTCTTGGCCTCAAGTGATTCTCTCATTTCAGCCTCCCAAATGCTAGGATTACAGGCCTGAATCACCACATACAGCCCATTAATGCTTCATTAATGTTATAGGAGACATTCAATTCTCAAAGCAGTGAGAACATGTACTTGCCAACAAGGTAAATCCTTAAACAGCAAGCAGAGCATATGTACATGTGAAACATCTACTTCCTCTTGCTTGACAGAGATTACTTCAGATCCACATTAGGAAAAATGTTTCATTTTTATATACCATCATTAAATTAAGTGAGGTGAGTAGGTAGAAGCTTTTGAAGCTTAGCTATTGAGTTACAAATTTAAAAAATGATAAGCAAATTATTAAGTTTAAAAAAATTAGATCATTAGATCATTTGAATGATGGAGTCAGTAAACACAGTTTAGTTTAAAGATGATGTGGGTAATTTATAATTTTGGATGCTAAGAGACCAAAATCAGTACTATGGGATGTCACTATACACATACTAAAGGCTTCATAAATACAGATACAACCTCTTACACACAGAAGGGTCTTTTTTTTTTTGAGACAGAGTCTCACT
>NW_012141524.1:2599283-2628825 GCF_000956105.1 Propithecus coquereli
GACTCATTCACTGACTGACTAGGGAATGTGGTTTTACCCAAGGTGGCTTTAGGAATAACCCCGTAAGTATGAATATTGCATGGAGGAGTAGGGAATGGAAAGTTTACTTAGATTTACTCAGCTCCTGCTACATGTTATGCCCAACACATGTTCTCTCGTTTAATGCTCTCAAGAAATTTTCAAAAGATATTACTATCCCATTTTACAGATTAGAAAACTGAGGTTGAGAGAAACTAATTTGAATAAACTCAAAAATACAGGAAGTGACAGTGGAGTCCTGTGTATTGACACAGCCAGAATTCTCTCCCCTTAGACATACCTGTTGCTTGAGTGGAGTAACTTGAGATGCTTCACAGAGATTGCTTTACCTGCCCCCCAAAATAATCTTCCTCACAGACTTACTGTGGTGCCTGAACATATCCCATTTGTGATTATTTTTCTTGAATTAACGTATTGCCACTTTTGAAAGGTGGGGTGCATGGACACAGAAGGTGATTAATGCATTGTGGTAATTTAAGATTAGTTTCCGACAAGACCAGTAACAGAGAGCCCAGCATAATTCAAAGGTGGATCCAGAGTGGCACTTGGTTTCAGGATAAGCTGCAAGGAGACCCATGATGGCAATCAGAAAATAGCATAAAGACCTTAGGGAATTGACCACCAGTGGGTGGAGAATGCTTAAAAGTGGAGGTAGGAAAATAAAGATTCCCTGTTTGCAGTTTAGCTTACAGCTTTGCCAAACTGTGTTGAATTACTAGAGTAAACCTTGTGTAAACGAGAGAGTTTGTTGTTCTTAGAGAGCTCTTTCTGGGGGGGAGTGGGGATCGTGAGAAGTGAGTGTACATATGTTAGCAAGGATGGCTCTGGGTTTGATAAACATTTGTTCTGGCAACATGCAAGGTAGCTTTTCTTATTCTCATACATTCATAAGGACCTTAAATTTTCTGTGTGGGAGGAATATATCCTAAAGGGATTTTATAAAATTGAATAAGACAAACTGCTCATACTAGTAGGCAGTTAAATTAGCAATGTATACAATCTAAAACACTTTGAAATTAAGAGAGAATGGGGAATGGGGAATTGAGGCATAATTATTTAAGTTAAATAATACTAATCACATAAACTGTGTTGCCAGAAGAGGTCATATAAGCAAGTGGTATAAATGAGGTTACCTGGGATGTGTTTGAGTTTCAGAAATGACTCTTAGAAATGGTGGTAGAAAATAAAAACAAAAAGAAATTGGCTCATGGGAACAGAACCATCTTTTCCTTATGACATCCCATATATTCCAGCTATTTAGAAAACAGACATCAGGAAATGACATACCTTTTAAAGTAGAGGAGAGGAAGCCAAAGCTTCTCCCTTTGACAATGAAAGCTTCTCTTTTCAATGAAAGATGCTGTCTTCACCAAGTGTCCCATCTCTGGGACCAGACATAGCTAATGAGGCTAGTCTGATAACCACAAATTTTCTTTCAGTTTCATCATGTATTTCTCAGGCCATTAAGTAGGGTTCACTTGTTAATTTTAACTGTAGCTAGTTTCTATGGATCCTGTTTTCCTATCTTGTCACAAATTTCTTCATAGTGCAAATAAGACACTCTTGCCCAGTAACCTCCACAAACTGCTGTCAGTATTTCATATTGGCTTTAAAAGTCTGTACCGTGGGAGGCAAAATTTGTGTCAGGCACCAAACCCTGAACATCTAGACAACATGGCCTCACCAGACACAGTGGTGTTAGAAGGTTGTTCCCCAAAGCATTTGTGCTGTGTGCAGGTGGATGGTGATTGGCTCATCTGCGAATCGAGCTTATTCAAGTAATGTTCTGCCAGGAGTTTCTTACTGAAACATTGTTCATAGACATGTGCCACCTATTTTATGAATATTTGCTCTTAGCCCTCACCAGTAAAGAAGAGCATGCAGCCATGCCACAGCTGACCAGCCAAGCATAAGTCTGTCCTTCTGTTTAATGTTGTGATCTCTAAACATCTAGTTTTAAATTATGATGAATTTCCTTGCTTGTGATTTCCTTATTAAGTAGAGATAGTGTGGCAAGGAGGCATAAGAGGTGTGTGTGTATATATATATATATATATATGCATGAAAATGCTATATAATGATTTTTACTTTTATACTTTATAGGTTTATACCAATCTGCTCACCATGTAAGTGATATATTGGACACATGTGGACTAGCATGATTTTTTAATTATCTTTGATATTTGCTTATGTGGCTAAATTCTAAAAATGTTAATTTTGTAATTAATTTCCAACACATTGTTTGGTAACAATGAACAGTTTCTGTTATAAATCACCCAAGGCCTTAGATCACTGAACTGCCTGAATGTGTCTTCCCAGTTAGTTTTGGAAAAGTTATTTATGTTTGATTCCTGTTTCCTTTCTCCTCAATTTGGTCTCTATCCAGGAATCCACAGAAATCACTTTGATAAAAACGGTTGATATTTTTTTCTGCTGTCATCCATATCAGCCTTGAACCATATCTTCTGTCACATTTTTCACAGGTTCTCCTGATTTCTTTCAGAATCCCTTTTTGTCTGCTGATATGTCACATTGGTATATGGCCTCTGGTTTGGGTTTCATCATTTTCTCACATGAATGCATTTTCCCATTCCTTCTGTCATCTCTACTGTACAAAATATGCCACCACCCATCTGGCTGTCCCATGCTTTTCAGACTCTGGCTGTGTACATCCTAGGGTCTCAAGTAGTATTTCCCAGGGTATCCTTTGTTGACCACTAATTCTTAAGGTGCCTCTTGCAGGGGAAGGGGGGGTGCGGAGTACAGGTTTCTTACTTTTTGAGCATTAAGTTTGGCAAACAATAAACGTATCTTCATCATTTAATAGGTGCTCAGTAGATATTTATTGAATGAACAAAACAGTGAAAGAATGAGCATATTTATAGCATACAGTAACATGTACTTTGGGAAGTTCTATAGTGAAGGAATGTTTCGCTTTATTTAACTCAGCATTTCCCAAATTTGTTTTCTCATAAAACCTTTTCTGGTGTAACACCTACATGTGTCCCATGGAATTAGCGTTGCACAAAACACACTGTGAGCACCAGCCCAAAGGCCACAACACTGGGGGGATATCACTCCTCCCTCCCCCAAACCCAAGCTGTACAGAAACATGCTGAGCTTCATTAACAACCCCTCTCCTTGCCTGCCCCACATGCAGGCCAGTTCCCTACTCCAGCGCTAATGCTCTTCTCGCTCTTCATTGGCTCTGGTTTAAAATCATCTTTGATCCATTACACTCTCTTTCTCTTCGATCGTCCACTAACTTGCACCATTTTTTTTTTTTTACCTGCTGTCTTCCAAATGTGTTTTGAGAAGCAAGACTATTGATAATCTCTGTCTTGTGGACTTTTATCCTTGGGCATTTATTTATGAGCTTCTACATATACTATATTAAGTACTTTTTATTAAAATCTCTCAAAAGACAGTTGTGAGCAGTGGATTCCACCATGACATAGATTTCAGCTATGACATTCTCTTCAATAGCACATGAATCAACATGAATGTCCTAAGTTGCCTTGCGTTAACCTTACTGCCTTCCTCTTGACTGCCTCTGTGAGTCAGCTGCACGTACTGTGGCCTTTCGGCTTTAGTAGAAATAAGCTAAGGTGCCTAGAGCATTTCTTTTACCTACCATTAGTCTTGATGTAATTAAAAACATCTCTCAACTCTAGTTTTTTCCTTACTGATCTGACATTTGGCAGATCAAACCAGAGGCCGTATACCAATGGGACATATCAGCAGACAAAAGGGATTCTGAAAGAAATCAGGAGAACCTGTGAAAAATGTGACAGAAGATACGGTTCAAGGCTGATATGGATGACAGAAGGAAAAAACGTCAACAGCCAAATATCTGATAAGGTGTTTGGCCATTCCTGTAGATACAGCTCTAGATTATGTTTTTGGATGTGCAGAGGGCAGGAGGGATGTAAATTTAGGTCTAGAGAATACTTGTTCCGTTCGTGTCTTTAAACGTCGCCCAACATAGTAGTGGAGGTTTTGGCAGCGCCTCTGAAACCATGTTGGGGAACAGAGGTTGGGAGGAAGGGAGTTTGAGAGGAGAGACGGCAGGAGGGAGGCTGTGTTTCTGTTTCACATATTGACTGTCAGTTGGAAAAAAGTTGAATTCAGGGGTCCCAAGGCTGATAACAGTTTAGAAATGATTACAGTAAAAATCAGAATATTTCTAAAAGTAGAAACAGGTTCTGATGGAGGCTCTGAGAGATTCGGAAACAGAGAGAGACGTTCTGTGAGTAAGATGGGCAGTAGCATTTCTTTATCAAAAATGAAAGAGGTTATTATTAATAAATGGCAAACCTGATGTGTGCTCTAAAAGGCAACTCACTGTTTTTCTTCTGACTCTTTCGTTTCTCTCTTTCACTCCTTACCTCAGGACCTTTTCTCTTCTCATTAGCACCTCGACTAGAGTTGGAGCTGGGGAAGAGAAAGGAAGTGTTCAGACATGTGCCTATTTGCATAGACACTTCATTGAGTTAATGCCAGAACACAAACATTCTGTCCAGTTCTATAGAAAAGCCAGTTTTCACCCCAGCAATAAGGTATTATTTTCTTTTTTTTCATAGAACAGTTTATTGCCAGCCTTCTCTTAACTGTATATTATAAATAATGTCTGATTAAGAATGTTCTGGATGGGTTAATTAGTGTGGTGACTATTATTAAGCAAACTGCTTGTTAGTATTATGCCTATTTGATCTTGGTATTGATGTGAAGTAATTGACCATAGAGCTACATTGAGAAAAGCTGAAATAAAGTTTTTTGATTTCTATTATGGCAATAAATTGTTTATATTAAACGTATCTGTGAAAATATGAGTTTCCTGGCACAGAGAATCAGAGTAGACTCTGTGTGGGATGGCTGATGAGGTTTGGTTTGGTTTGTTTTTAGAAATATTGATACATTTGTCCAACTTGCTTCAAGACCAGCTCTATTGAAATGAAATAGTAAAAAAGTTTTTCAGCTTCTGCTTTCATTCTTGCTGCAAAGTATATGAAAACCAAAGTGTTTTTAACTTTCCCCAACTAACGGAAGTATCCTGTTAGATTCAGCTAATTGCCTAAACATTTCTTTTGGTGACAATCACTGTAATAAATAGACTAGTAAAGAAAAATATGAAAAGATGTTATAAACAAGGAAAACATAGCTCGTAGCCACCTTCTTTCAAGTACCGGGTTGTTATCTATCTGGACAAAACTGGTGTTTTGTCCGGTTCTATTATTCAGTTTCCCTAGCTGTAGCATTTCCATAGGGGATTTATTCCATGAGCTAATAAATTACACCATCAGGGAGTTTTTCTTGAAATTCAGCTTAAATTTTCCCATTCTTAATTTCATCTCATTACTCCTAGTTATACCCCCTTGTACCAGGCTAAATAATTATTCTTTTTCCTTAGAGACTCCTGTTATGTACCCCTCTAGTTGTCACTTAACCAGGCTATTCATATTTAGCTCCTTTAATCTGTCCTCATAAATCAATTCTTCCATTGCCTTAATCATGATTATTGCTCTTCTAAGAACCCTCTAATTTTCGAACATACACAGTTCTTAGGTGCCCTAGATGAAATCAGCATTTGCACAATATTCTATCCCGGCAGACCTAGTGTCTTCCTTCCCTGCACAACAGGATCCTGAACTAAGTGGCATCGGTTTGCTGGGTCAAATCAGCACTTGCTCATCTTGTCAAACTCAGGGTGGTCTAAAAGTCTTTTTCCCTGTGTCCTGCTTGCATTCAAGGTTTATTTTGATTTTTTTCGATTTCGTGAGATTTGTAAGCTGTTTTGGTTACTGTCCCTCTTTATAGTCTGCATCTTTGCATGCCCTGTCCTTATTCACTACCACCTATCAAGTCAGCCATCCGCGACCTACGTTAACATGGGATTCTGTTCTTCCTTGAGAACATGTAGGAAACGTGTGGAATAAAAGCAAGCCTAGCACCTTGCCCACAGCTAAATTCCTTGTCAGTTACCAATTCCCATTGTTTACAACCCTTTAGCCAATCTCCTGTCTCTTTTAATTTGCAGTTTTGCTCACATGCTGGCCAATATAAATGGACTTTATGAGTAAGATGGGTCGTGATACTGTTTTCTAAAATGAAGATATGTTGTTTCAATGCCCATTGATTTTTTTTTTTATTGTGAATCCTTCGTGCACTAAGTTCGTAATTCTGTTAAAATCCCTTTTAAGCTTGCCTGGCATTCTTTATCCGACACAAACAAATAGGTTACTTCACTTGTTTTCTAAATATGTACAGATGTTTCTTCTCTTACCATTTGTTCCATTTGTTTAGGAGAAGTTGAAGATACTACCATAGTCATTTTTTTTTTTTTTACCTTTTGTCACAATCGATGGGAATTTTTGCTGTTGTTGTGTTTTAGATACTCGGTATCTCCTCAATATTTTGAATTTGTTTCAGGAGAATGTTGGTTCATCCCCCTAATAATTTTGGACCTATGAGGTCTGAAACTACCATCTGTAAATGCCCAGGTTTCTTTCAATTTTAAAGTAAGGACTAAATTTGTTATTTAATTAGGGTATACTTAAGGGACTAGTACTGTTCTTTGTGTTTTATCTCTTTATACAATCATCTATTTATTACTTGGAGGGTTCTTACATATTCAGTTGATTTTTCTCAAGGTATTTGAAATCAGAATAGACATTTAAAGGGCTTTATTGAAACAAACGCAGAAGCTCCCCTCACCCCGCCCCCAAACAAGCTTTCTGATTCTGGAATATACATAGGGTGCTACAGCCAAAGACTTCGTTTCAAGCTCCCGTGGACCCACTGTTCCTAGTGTTGTTCCGGCCCCTGCCCTCAGCCCTAACTGTGCCCTCTCCCTGTCTCTGCAGTGATGGTTGTGGTCCCTCAGCTCACTTATAAACCCCTTCTCCACCTTTACTCACCTCACCTGAAATAGATGACCTGGCCTAGCACTTCGGTGACACGAGTCCTTAGATTCCACACCTGCCACCTAAAACTGGTTCGTTTTTTGGGGGTTTTAGCTTCATTTTTCTCTCCTTCTTGCCTCAGCTCTGCAAGAAAGCTAGGTGCATTTTCTTTTACAAGGCCCTACTTCCCCCCCAAGCCAAGAATCCTGCTAGTATCACACATGTTATATTGTTTTTCTACTTCCATCTTGTGAGACTTTTCCATTACTTCAGGAGCCTGCTTGCAAGTGTCCCCAAGTGAATTATCCTGTGTCCACGTCCCCCATTTAAAAAAATCCAGCCTTCCCTTCCTCACCCTTCTCCTCTTCTATCTCCTTCTTTCTGCCACTTTCTCTGACTTTGACACACTAACTTCCTGCAGTCTGGTTTTTGCTTCCACAGGGACTGCTCACCCAAGTGGCAGTGACCATGGTGTGACAAGGCCAAAAGCTTCTTGTTTCTGCTGCTGTGGCAAACCTCTGCAGTGTTTTACGCCCCTTTCTACACATTCTTTCAGGGTTCTTGATTCCCGTTTTACACATTCCTTGAGGGCTATTGATTCATTTCAATGGTATCATATTACTTTCTCGGATTTTCTTTCTACTCTCTCAGATACTCCTTTTTGCTCTCCTTCCGTGGTTTTTCCTTCCCCCCGACCTCCTAAGTGCCTGTATTCTCTATTCGTTACTTGCTCGACAATTCAGAGGAGAACCCAAGTCTCTGGATGGGCCTCAGGAACTCAGCAACCACTCTGTTAATCATCTGGCCCAGTTTACCCCTCCAGACCTCACGTCCCAGACCTGCATCAGCCCCTTCAGGTTGTATGTTATTCCCCGAAGAGTGTCTGTTCCTTCACACCCCTTTTTCCTTAATCACACTGTTCTCTCGCTCCAGAACTTCCCTTCCCTGCCTTGAAAAATGCTTCACCTAAAACCCTCTTTAAGCCTTTACTGATCCCCAAGTCAGAATTAATCTCTTGCTCACCTCAGTTTAAAAAACTGGAGTGTCCATTGTGTGCATGGTATGTTCCAACATAGGTTAGTTGGCCATTCACATGTGTGTCTCCCACTCTATTCTAAGCACTGTGGTTTGCTCCCCAAAAGATGTGAGTTCCTTGAGGATAGATCCTCTATTTGTACATATGGCTCACAGGTTTTAAGTTATATTAAAATTTTTTAAAATTTCATTTTATTTAGATTCTCTATCAATAAGTATCAGATCTTAAACTCTGATAAAGTATAGGAATGTAAGGGAGAAATGATAATGAAAAAATATTAAAATATACTTTAGGAAACATTAATGAGGTCAATTTAATAAAAAGTATATGCAGGTGCCCAGGAATACAGAGCAGTCCTGAGCAGAAATGGCAAGTGTTATTCAAGGAAGTTGCAAACATTTTTGTAGGTTAATGAACAAGTATGGCTTGAAAATAAGCACTGAGCTATTTGGTGATTGGAAAACACAAAATGAGTGAGGGAAGAGTGAGAAAGCATCTCTCTAATCTTATGTTTTATGGTATTTGCAGTGCAGGTTTTATAGCCACAGAAACTCTTCAGAAACCATGCAAAAACAGCCTGGTCTGATTTCAAACTTTTGAACTTTCTCTTAGTGGCCACTACTTTTTGTACTTTTCCTAGAATTTTTGTTATAACATCTTTATTTTTTTCTCAGTTTTATATATAATCATTATGTCCTTGCAGGAAGGTAAAGGACAAATTTTGCATATTTTTTTCCACTAAAAGTATATTGCATTCCCTTTTTGTAACAGATTCATGCCCAAGCACAAAACAACCCATTTAAAGAAGATGCTCAGCCTTAAAAGAAATGGTGGTGCTGCTTTACCCATGGACCTTCCGTTTCAACCAGAGCAGAGAGATTCCGGGAATTTATTGCAGGATTTTAATTCAGAGTACAGTGCACACTCTGGCCCTGATACTGCACAACAAGGCAATCTGGGTAATTCATTAATGCAGGAGTCAGACTTGAAAAAGTCCAACTCATCAGATAATTCAAGCTCTCATCATGGGGAAAATAAACAAGATCTGACTCTTAATCCATGTGACATTTTGGATGGAGTTGATGATCACCAAAGACCACTACACATTGTCTGGCCTCACAGGTGGTAAGTCAAGACATGCCAGTTTAGTAAAAGTTGTAGAACTGCTAATAGAAAATATATTCTGATGATTGACTTATTAATTTGGTGTTGCTATACCTTTAGAAAAAAGATTACGTTAACGTGGTAGTACTACTAATGTGGTGCCAAGGTGGTACAACTCAATATCTCTACATGAATGGTTGTGTGCTTAGATTAAATTTGAATTACAGATAATTATTTGCAGTGATTTGCTCAATTAACAATAGCTAAGCACTTCTAGAAAATCGAATCTTGTTCAAGTTTCAAGATACAAGAATAGGATTCCATTTTATATGTATTTTATATACACGAACGATCATCACAAAACTGTTTCATATATGCACATTGATAAAGCAGTATTACTATTAAAATAAGAACAATTTCCATTATTTACTACTTTAACCAGTTTCAACTGGGTGCCTTTATTTCGCTTATCATAATGCATATGAGTACATTTGAAACTGTTTCCCCTCACCCCAATGCCTCTGTATTGTGCTAAGCAAAATACTTTCTATCTAGCTGCATCTTTTCTAAACAGAGGAAAATCAACTGTGGTGTGTAGTCCCACCAAATATAAACTCGTAAACTTAACCCTGGCTCCTATAAATTAGGATTTAAAGAGGTAAAATGTCCTGATAATCTTCTGGTATTAGGCATGAACATTTTAATCTAGTTTTTATTCCTCCCAGTTAGTTTAATCTGCATGTGGCCTGATTAGAGTTCGCTTCCCCCACAGATTATGGTCTCTTTATTGCAGAGATGCTGGGCTGATCATTAGGTCCAATTCTCTGAGAGCAACTGTTTGCAGGTGAAGTAATGAGCACACTACACCGGCTGGGCAAAGCGCCTTTGCCGAGGATTTGACTTCCAGCACATTAGAACTCCAGAAGCCCTCCCAGTTGATCTGCAGCATCTGGTACCTAAAGGGATTTTCATCTTTGATTCTAAATGTATGAACGTAAAATTTAGGGATTGAAAGTTGATGTGGAATATGTTTTTGGATTTGTTTGTTCAACTTCACACTTCCAGCAGAGCCTTTCTAAGGGAGTAACATTTATTTTTAAATCATATTTTACTTAGAATGTGACAAAGTTTAGTATTCCTTCATGTTATTTTAAAATGCAGTGGCTCTGGATGAGATTAACCTGCTTCAAGGTAAACTAGATGTCATCATTTACTCCCTCCCGAAAAGCCTTTCCTTTTATTCTGCTGACCTTTGGTAGTCTCTAAAGTAATATTTATTGCAAGAAAATCAGTTCTAAAAAGTTTAGTTCTGGGTTATCATAAAAAATGTTAAATAATTTGCAGACTGCTATTACAAAACAGCAATATGGAAGAAAGAGTGAGAACCATGTTATTCAGTACTTTGCACAAAATAAGACAGCTATGTTAATAAAATTAACAATATTAAATTGAATAATTCCCTCTCTTCCTTTGTATATTTTTGCTTTAATTTAATTTAATTGCCTAAAGTTAGTTGCTTAAAGAGATGCAGCATTATGTTTGTGCACATTCTTATTGTTAAAGCTAAATTATTTTTAATTTGGAGAAAAGGGAAAAAAGCCGCATCAGCAAGAGTAAATGCCAAAATATAAAAGTAACGCATTCATCCTTACGGGTAATATAGTAGAACACTGGAAACTTGGAGGTTGCCAGACACATAGCTAACATTAGGGCTAATTTTGAAAATCTAGCGTGCAGTCAATTTTACTGATGCCTGGGGACATACAAGGTAGAAGCTGACAAGAGAACTAATTTTGTTTGGGTTATTTACTGCTATGCATCATCCGCGAGTTCCCGCCTGACACACAGCTATATGAAGGGGGATATTATCACACACTAAAAATTTATGTTGACATTCGATATTTGTTCAATATGTCAGCAGTATTACTTTCATAATCAAAAGAGTAAGAAAAAGAGAAAAGAAAAGCACTTTATGCTCATATAGATATATCTTTTTAATAACAGTCTATAAGGTTAATATAGTTTACCTTTGAGAGTATACAATGAAAACAAGCAGGGTTAGGAGGGGAAATGACAGAAAGCATCAACCCGAGCTGTTTGTTTGCCATTACCTAAGCGAGCCATGTCAGCTCTCTGGCCCGCGTCTGATAGCTATTTGTTGTACAGAGAGCACAGCATAAAAAAAAATATCAAACTCTTAATACTATTGTGTGCCCATAACCATCTGTCACTGCTAGCCTGGAGATGAGAGGAAGATTACGAGGAATAAACACTGAGCCGCCGAGCATTGGTAAAGCCTTCGGGCAAAAAACTCTTGTGGGGACATCAAAGACATTCTAATTCCGAGGCAGTCAAGGATTACAGTGTGTAACCTGTGCTGACAACAGATAAATGACTGGCAATATTGTGCCAGAGCTGTTGGGTCCTGCATGGAGTACTGATGATGATGATGATGATGTTATCTTGCAGAATGGACTCTGCTGGGATAATTTTATGATAAAACACTTTTTTCAAATGCCACTGGGTCTAGGCAGACATTTACTAGCTACAGGGGTAGCAATCAGTTTCTTCAAAATTTACTGTTCTAAGCCCATTAGAGTTCCAACGCAGCAAGACTCTTCAATGAAAATCTAAAACGCCTATATTTTCTTTAGGAGAATTTATGCAAATATTGTGAGCTGAACTCCTACCCTTTACTGGTAGATGCTTTATCATCTGATTTATGTAAATTTGCTCATAAAAATACAGTTTATTTTTAATTGGTGAATATGAATTAGAAAATTAAGATTCTGGTTCAGCATTCATCAAACATCCCCAGCTACAAGCACACATTTATTTAGACCCCTGATCATATGGGTGGAAATCATATAATTGACCAGTCAATATGAATTGTATTCTGAAGGAAACTATGGTTTCTCCTGGAAATGACCAGGGTTGTGTTTCTTATTCAACCCTCTTAGGCTGAGCTTCTTCCCCCATCCTTGTGTTTCACATGTTCTTGTCAGTATTAAGAACAACTTTAACTCCCTACTGGCAGAGGGGGGTTTTCTTTAGAGTAGGCTGCAGGAAGCTTTTCAGTCTGTTGCAGTTTTTACCTTGGCCATGTATGTCTTCCAGAAAGAAGGTATTTCAGGACAGGAGAATGCATTGATGATTATTTCCCCTATCAACATACGGGAGAAATGAACACTGGAGAGGGCAATAGGGTTCTTAGACCCTGTCATTACCTTGCCTGACAAAACAAAAATAAAACCCTCCTCCTTATCATAAAAAATATGCCCATGAAATCATGCAGTTGCAGTAGCCAACTCTAAAAATGAAGTGATGCTGACCTCATTGTGTTAGTTCCACGCTGGGATCATGAATGGTCTAAAATATAGTGTTAGCCTCTAACATATCTCGTACTAAGTCAACCAAATGTAGAGCCTACTTGCTGGAATATGTATCAAAATCAAAAGTGACATTTTCTAGAAGATACATTCTGGCTTTAAATCTGTGTTAAAATGTCTGTGCATGAGAACAGGCCCTTAAATGCAATGCTTGCCCCCTCTCCTCATTCTTTCTGAATCTGAGCTTGTCAAGGATTATAGTGTGCAACCTCTGCTGACAGTAGATAAATAACTGACAGTATTTTAGCAGAGTTTCTGGGTTCTCTGCAGAGTAATTTGTTTTCTTCTTTCTACTCAGTCTTTAATGTTTTGTTATAAACATCTATAGCAAAGCACGGTTAATAGAAATGACTTATAGAGAAAGACCTGTAAAAAATAGACTGCAATTGGCAATGCTTGCTTTTTTTAACTATTTTCTTCCCAAATATTATATAAATATTATAATATGCCAGGTTCCAACCCTTTTGTAAATATTCTCTTTATTATAATGGACACAAAAGATACACTGTGGGGAGGGGGGGCCAAGAAATAAAAACAAGTTTAGAATGCGTCGAAAGATCACACTCTCAAGAGCACAAATCTCAAATTCTTTGATCTCAAGACCACTTCACCCTCTTAAAAATTATTGTGATGCCGGCCAGGCGCGGTGGCTCACGCCTGTAATCCTAGCTCTCTGGGAGGCCGAGGCGGGCAGATTGTTTGAGCTCAGGAGTTCGAAACCAGCCTGAGCAAGAGCGAGACCCCGTCTCTACTAAAAATAGAAAGAAATTAATTGGCCAACTAAAAATATATAGAAAAAATTAGCCGGGCATGGTGGCGCATGCCTGTAGTCCCAGCTACTCGGGAGGCTGAGGCAGAAGGATCGCTTGAGCCCAGGAGTTTGAGGTTGCTGTGAGCTAGGATGACACCACGGCACTCGATGTAGCCCGGGCAACACGGTGAGCCTCCGTCTCAAAAAAAAAAAAATTATTGGGATACCAAAGACCTCTTGTTTACTGGGATTATACCTATCTAATACTTTACTGTATTAAAAACTAAAACTGAGGAAAAAGTTTTTAAATCTACATTACATTATTTTAAAATAACAATAAAGAATCCAATACATGGTAACATAAATAATGTATTTTTATGAAAAATGAAAAAATAACTGTATTTTCCAAAACAAAAAAGATTAATGAGAAGAGCAACATTACTTTACATTTCTTTAAATCTATAATGTCTGTCTAAGTAGTAGCGAGTTGGATTCATATTCAAATACTTAAGTATTTAATCTGTTGCAATATGTTGTTTTGGTAGAAGTTTATGAAGAAAATCCTGCCTCACAAAGAGATATAGTTGGAAAAGTAAGGAGTGTTTTAATGACCTATTCAGAATACTGTGGGTATTCTTCTTTGATACTGTGTCAGAACTTGACAAGTAGGAGTTCCTTAAAGGTTAGCGGTGATGTGGAATCTGAAACCACATCGATGAATTCTTTATGCTCTAATTACTTGCAGTTTGAATGGATGTTGTGATATCATGCATTGGTGTCTTGAAAAATATATAGGTTCACTGAGCTATGTAGATCTTCCAAATGTTGACACAATTCATTATTCAATATTAAAAAAATATATTTGTTAATATTGCCACTGATCTCATAAGAGAAATTTTCGAGTATTGGGAAGCTGTCAAGCTAAGAGTATAAATACAATTTTTCCAAAATTCTAATGTTCACTTAAAAGCTTGAATTTGTCATTACAACAAATACTATCAGTTGTTTTCCTTGAAGTAACAGGTTCACATGGTTCATATTTGAGGTAACGTGTGCCAAATAGCCAAGTCTGATTAACCGTGGTTTGTCTGCCAGTTATTCTTTGACGTAAACTCAGTGTTTCATTAAAAAAGACAGCTATTAATTGTTTAGCTCACAAGTCAATCATATGAATACTTTTCCTCAAGACAGCCATTGTACCTTGGTAGGCAGTAGAAGTACTTTGTGTATATTTCCCATTTTAATATATAGAATATTAAAAGATATCTATTAAAGAGATGAAATTTATTAAAATTAGTAATTTTTACTGCTTCCTCAAGGACATTAAGTAAAACAGACATGTTTTTCTTTTCTTTTTTTTATCTTTTTTTTCTTTTACTGCAAGTGTAAGTGGTGAAGAATATCCCTGCTGGTTCAGTTTGGTGCCATTGCCTTAATTTACCCCTTGATGGCTGCCGCTAAGGCACCAGTGGTTTTACCCATCAGTGCTTTTGCACTATTGGGGCATATGTCAACTCAGTGAAAAAGGCAAATTACATCTAAGGATCCTTATGAAAATAGTTTGACTTTGCAGGCAACTTAAACGGGCCTTGAATACTCTCAGGAATTCACAGTCTATCCTGTGAGAACCACTGTCCAATGGAACTGATAATGATATATATAAAAATATGACTACCACCAGCCATTGGAATTGGCTTGTTTTTAGTTCTCATAGACTAAATTTTCTTGCCCTGAATGTTAATATATTACAGTTTTTGGCTTAGCACTTGATAACAAACGTGTTTATCCTATATAAGAAAACTCTCTCAGACCAAACAGGATTTCCCTCAATATGGGTTAAGTAGTTTAGGAAGCCATAGGATAGAGATCTATGATATAAGAAATTCTGTTCTGATCTTAAACCCCTATGAAGTAAGTATATTCTGGTTAGGAAAAATAAGGCAGGAGTGGGCTGTGAGGCATATTAAGGACTTTGAAATTATTTGAGTAGCTGTAGTTATAAGTTCTGTGACCTTATCACTTGGGATGCGGAGAAATTATCAAAGCTCTTCACTTAAAGTAGAATGACTTTTTATGAGTTGTATGGTATTTGCAGCATTTTTGTAATGATAAATCGATTTATGCAAAGTTGATATAATTAAGGGTGTGAATTTGGAAAGGAAAAAGACCAATCATTCAGAAATAGAAACAGTTTTGAAACATACTTAGGTAAATCACTGAAGTAAAACATGTGCCATAATATTGAAAGAATTTGACATACTATATTTTTAGAAACTTTGGCGATTTCTAACTGAAAGTAAGTGATTGATATAAAATGGAAAATTATGCTTTATTACTTGGTAGTAAAATAAGTCACTCTTTTTCATTCTTTGACTCTCTGAGGTTTAAAAATACAGCTTTGAAAACAAAATTGATGACTGCCTTCTGAAAAGATGTGTTTTGGATGATTGGATAATATGCTTTTCAGGCCAAAGTAAACTTATCTTGGTTTTCTCATTACTAAGATAACTTAGGAAAAGTTTGGTAAATAGGCCATCTTAAATCTTTCAGGTTTTACTGGTCATTACCTTATAATAGAATACTTTTGGAGGTCAGTTTTGGGTGCCATGCCAGGATGTGAACAGAAAGGCAGAGTGCTGGGTTTTGGACACTAACGTCCTTTGTTCTGTTCTAGTGTTATGTATAAATCTGTTTTTCTAAGAGAAGAGTGATCCTCACAGAATAACAGTTCTGGAAAAGATGGTCATGTGCTCTGGCCATCTGCCTTTCAGCACATGCCACCAAAGCTTCCTCAGACCTGTGACAATCCATCTTACTTATTCCAGTCTCTAAAAAAGATAATTCCATAGGTGCTTTCCAATAGCACTATCCATTTTCACATTTCCATTAAACAATCTTTAATATAAGAAGTATTATAAGTATCTAATTCTCAGATTTACTAGGAATAATGGCCAATATCTCTTAGAAAGGGATCATCTAACCAGTTCTGTGTTTATTCATCAATTGGACGGTCAAAGCTCACATGAATAATAAGATTCTAATTGTTTATAGTCATTCTTAATTGGATGACAAGTTTTCTTCAGTTATATTTTTTTGCCTAAAGTTTTTTGGGGGCAGTTTTGTTTGCTGGTGGGTTGGTTTGTTTTTGTCCTCAAAGAATTTAAAATGAACTCTGGCATTTTAAAAACAAAAAGCTATCTAAAGAATTTTACTAGAATCATTGAAAAAAATGAAATCAAATACCTGGCTAAAATTACTGTGTGCCTAATAGTTTTATTTTGTACTCTATCATAGCACTACAGATGAATCTGTAGTAATCTATTCCAGG
This sequence comes from Propithecus coquereli, assembly GCF_000956105.1. NCBI lineage: Eukaryota > Metazoa > Chordata > Mammalia > Primates > Indriidae > Propithecus > Propithecus coquereli. The sequence continues at coordinate 2,615,833 of NW_012141524.1, forward strand.
ATTTTAAATAAGTAGTAGGAAAATAGATACTAGGAAATTCATGTCCAAATTCATGTCCAAATCCCATTTATAATTTACAAAATTCCATTTATAGGTGCCATGGTGACTATTTTCCAAACCATTGAACATATGAAGAAAATAAATACAGAATCAACATTTCATTTCTCATTGCCTCTTGGGTTGTTTTTAACTTTCTAACGCACCATGTCAGCATACAGAACTTCCACACCTATAGTCATTATTATCTTGGTATTGTTATCTCTAGAATATCATAAACTAAAGCTCTTGTTACCCTTTCCTACCTAACATGGTTAAAAAGTTTGCTAAACTGGACTCATTTCATAAGCATACTAATTGTTGAAAATGGTGCTGTTTGATTGTAGTATGCTTATGACAGTCATCTTCAACCGCTCAAGACCCATGTCTGCCCTTGTGTTCTTGTGTCATCACTCTTTTGATCAATTTCTTATGCTGGACTTTACTTACAAGCACAGGTCAGGGGTAGGTGAGTTGGAAAGTAGAAAGCTAGGTGATATGGATGAATGGATAGATGAATGGATAGGTGGATGGGCGGGTGGTTAGGTAGACAGATTATCTATTTGTTTTTATATATTTTATATCACGTATATGAGTATGTGTATGTTTAAATATATTTCTCCTTTCTAGTCACTAAACCTTTCTTCACACCATTCCAGTTGACCTAACTTCTCTTTAATTAGCCCATTCTTTCCTCCCTTTTTCAGTACTAACATCCCTGTTGCTCTTAATGTATGATGTTTTCTACCTTTCCGTGATAGTAGCTACCATAACATTTCTTTAGCGATGCCCTGAAATCCTCTGCCTTCCACTGACATCTTCCCTGATTTAAACTGCAGTGACGTGTGAATCCCCGACTATGAATTTCCATGCACGAAGGGTCCAGTGCTCCACATAAACATGGAACAGAACTTTGTGCTTTTCACATGCCTCCAAGCCCTGCTCATTTCCTGCTTTATATGGTGTCATTTGTTTTAGGTCCTAAAGTCCTCCAGGATAGAGACAGAAACTTTCTTTTGTTTGGGGGGATTTTTCCAACAGATCTAGACAGAATACCTGACATATGGGTGTATTTAGTCGATGTTACTTAATGATGATGATGCATTATAGGGTGACTATTTGGTGATTGACTATCACATGCTCAAGAAGTCCATTTGAGGACAAGTATTCTCTTCCTGGGAAAGATGACAGTGAAAACACAGAGGAATTCAATTTACCAAACGACAGGTGGAGGTGGTCATGTGATCAGCCTTCCTTTTACAAAACCTATGGTTTTTTGGTTTGTTTGTTTTTATGAAACACCTTTACAGGAATTGTAAATACAAATCCTTCAGGGGTTTGTTAAAATAATTTATTTTAACAGAAGGATAGTAGTGTTTGAGCAGAAAAGCTCAAACTGATTAAAACCAGCAGAATTTCTAAGTTATCATTGAAAAATAAATCCAGAAGGGAAGATCCCTGTAGATTATTTTTTCACCTACCCCTCCACCATAATCCAGATGTTAAATCATTTTAAAACAATCCATTTAAATCACTTTCTAAATTCTCATTTAATATCCCGAGTGAACGAGATCCTATGGCTCTTCTAGGTTACCCAGGCTAAGGTTAAGTGACCATATTATGTTTGTTTCTTTTTTTTTTTTCACTCAGTCACACCAAAGATTTCCAAGGTAGAATAGCAATAACTAATATAAATTATGTAAGGGTTTTTTCCCCCTTGTATCATCTTTATTGGTTATGCAACTAATTAGCTATTTCAGCACTATTCGAGCTAGCATCATTTGTTGGTTAAACAAAAGAAGGAGAAAATTCAGAAACACAAAGAGGTGAAATGTTTGAGATTTGTTCTTACTCAGATATATACTCATAGTGTGTATCTCCCGTTAAGGGAAATAATTTCTCGTGATCTTAGTCAAAAGCATTTCTCTCTTTGCTGTCCTTTTTTATTAATTTAGATATGATTCTAAGATGAGGAATGATGTTACTTCTAATTATGGTTACATGTAGTTAATTTCCTTTTTTTTTTTTTTTTGTGAAAGAGTCTTGCTTTGTTGCCCTGGCGGGGGGAGCTGGTTACTGGGAGGGGAGAATACTGATAGAGCTGATCTTCCTGTTGCCTTAGCAACAGATTTATTTATTAGGGGTTGAAATGACATGAGTTAATATACCGCATACCTGCTGATCGGCAAACTCCCCTATTTCAGCGGAGTTGACAATTAAGTCCTGGACAGCTACAGCCAGGGGTTAATGTTCCTCATTAGGAGAACTAGGTCATTACTGGGAAATCAAGGCACTTAAGGCAGCATGGGTAAAATACAAAATTCAGCATCTAGATGAGTGAGGCTTTTTTATGTTAATTAACCTTATTTTCCTAGGTTTAAAAAAATCTTATATGCACATGACAGTGGATCAATTAATTGAAAAAAGAGCTAGTTTACTTTACTCTCTGAGTTGTCTTCATTTCCTTTGCAAGGATTTCATTATTTTATGGAAAATTCTTATGTCTATATGATGAGTAAAAAGGGTATTAAAATTAAGAAGGGAATCATCATGGAAATCAGCTTTACCACAAGGGAATGAGCAAATAAAAGCCTTGGAAATGAAAATAAATAAGCTTTGCTAATACCTCACCTAAGGAGCAGAATATAAGCCCATCAGAGCTGAGAGACATTTAGAGGTACTTCTTTGCTTCTTTATTAAGCAGTTACATAGTTATTTGACCTTCAGAAACTGAAACTTTGGAAAAGTGATTCCAAGTGGTTTGTAAACATTCTATTTGCAGAAAGCTGTGGTAGCAGTTTAACAAACAATAACTTTCTAGTTCATAATTGGCTTTTTTAAATACCAATAAAATTAGATACATTAGTTGAAAGTTTTTATTAAAATGTCTGAGTGGGTGTTTTTTTCACTCGGTAAGTTCATAAATAATGTATCAAGCCCCTTCTGAAAGCTTTGTTTTCTTATTTCTTTAAAGAGCCTTTATGTTGAAGGGGGATATTTACAGAGGAGAAAAAGATTTATTGCCTAGAATCCTATTTTATCTTCATTACTGTACTGCCTTCATTGAAACCACTTCTTACCAGTTCTTTCACTTCTGGTAACTTTCTCTGTGGACACAGACAAAAACAAAAAGGTGCTCTTGCCACCTTTATCTCCTAAAATACTATGTCTCTTCAACTGAAAACTAATATCACTAAAATTCTCCTTCCTCCACCCACATCTTATAAACAGTTATTAATGTAAAAATAATTGATTGAGTCCCAGAGACTTAGTGAAGAACTCTTGTTGTCATTTCTTTCCCCACCAAAAAAATGTGCAACTTTCCTTTAACCGATTATTAGCTCTCCATGACTCAGTGTACATGTTTTCATGACCCCGAAATCATTTCCCTGTTATAGAAGTGAAACCAGGCCTTAAGGTACTTCTTTAGAAAATATCACTCTAATAAACCTCTGTTAGTATCACGTCATTGCCACTTTTCCTCAGACTTAGCATAAGATTTCTGTTTTAGGTGGCACCTCTCAAGGCTGCTTCTTTCAAGAAAGGATTTCCCCTCTGAAAGTACACATGATCCTGACACTACTGCCCCTCTTTACCTACCACGGTCAATCCTTGGTTTTAACAAGAACACTTTTATAGGAGAAATTGTTTCCCCAATTTCAGAATTATTATCGAAGAGCCAGAGTTCTAGAATGAGGAGGTATGGAAGAGACTGTCAGCTGTTTGACAAAATTTCTTTCTTTTTCTTGGGAACACAATTGGACCATATTGTCCAGCATCTATTGCCATTCATTTGGGGTGGCTGCATGACTGGATCTTAGACAATAAATGTCATAAGAGAGGTCATGTGGGCCACTTCTAGGCTTGGTCCATAAAAATGTCTCACTCGCATTCTCCCATTTCTTTTTTCCTTCTGTCTGGGCAGACATAGAAGGCACTTGTTAAAGGTGACAGTGCCTCCTTTGGCTTCAGATCTTGAATGACCCCATGAAAGAGGACTGCCCTTCTGATCTATCCACCTGCCTAGTACTCTTGCATGAGCCTCACACATTTTTTGATCCATTTCATGCAGTGAACCTACTTTAATGAATGCGGAAAGCTACTGCTATAATCCAGACAAGCATAGCTGGTTTGACTGGGACAGTGGCAGTGAAGATCATAAAAAGTGGTCAGGATATATATTTTGACGTTTTTGACCTAAGTAAGTAGATAAATGAAGGTGCCATTTACAGAAATGGGGAATACTTGGGTAGCAAAAGCTTTAAAAATTTACATGTGGATGTATTAAGTTAGAGATATCTTTTAGACATGCAAGTGGAGATTTCAAGTTAGAAGCTGATATACAAGTCTGTTATTCAGACGAGCAGTCAAGACTGAAGATAGAAATTTGGGAGTTATCAGTGTGATATGTTCAATTCCTTTAAAACAGTTTAAAAACATTTATCAGTTTCCTGATTTTAAACAGCAAATTTATACTAATTCTGTGGCTACAGTTATGGCCCGGTAATGGTTATAGCATAGTAGGGTCTGATCTCTATATAAAGTCCTGGCTGTCATAGTTTATCAGCCTTGCGCCTTCAGACAAGTTACCTGCTCTCTAACTTCAGTTTTCTACTTTGTAAGATGGGAATAATGTCAACTGTGCTATAGGATTGTTCTGAGGATTAAAGAAGATGATATATGTAATTGCGTTGGCAGAGCTCTTAGCCCAGAGAAAGCACTTAATTAACTTTAGCTATTCTTAGTAGTAAGTAATACAGAGTACTTCAGTAGCTCACATAGGACTATCACTTTGGCCTGCTATCTCTATTGGTTAAAATCAATTTTTTTCTTCACTCTCCTAGAAAAAGAAAAGAAAAGAAATAGCTAAATAAAGTCATCTTTTTTCATCTTCATTTTCAGCCTACCCAAAACAAGTACATACTGTACAGAAAAATGGAATTAAGCTACAAACACTTCTAAGGAGCAGCATCTGCCTTGTAAATGAAGTCTATAAAAGGCTACCAAATGTCCCTTCACATTTTTATGATTGTTAGTTAGAGTATTACTAAACCTGGATGAAATTTTTTTTGAAGCTCTTACATCAAGCACCCACACTGTAAATATCACAAATTATTTCCGTTTTTAACAAGATGGCTGCCATGAGCTTTTGCTTAAGAATGGCAATGCCATTTTCACAGGAGTTATATAGCTTTAAAGATATGATTTGGTAAGAAGCACTTTCTACCTATGTAATTGTCATATTTTCAAGCACATTACATTTTTTAAAAAATAGCTTTAATGGTATATAATTTATATACCAAAAAATTCACCCATTTTAAACATACAATTCAGTGATTTTTAGTAAATTTGTAGAGTTGCACGACCATCCCACATCCAGTTTTACAACATTTCCATCACCCCAGAAAGAATGCTCATGCCCCTTTATTGTCAATCCCTGTGTCCACCCCTGTCCTGGGAAACCACTTACCTGCCACTTTTCACTATAGATTTGCCTTTTCTGAACATTTCATATAAATTGATTCTTACAATATGTGGTCTTCTGTGCCTAGTTTCTTTTACGTAGGACAGTGTTTTTGAAGGTCGTCCATGTTGTAGCATGTATCAATAGTCCTTTCCTTTCTAATGGCGTGTAATATTCCATTGTGTGAATATAACACATTTTGTATATTCATTTAACATATGATGGACATTTGGATAGTTTTCTATTTTTGGGCTATTATGAAATATGCTCTTATGAACATTTGTGTAAAAGTCTTTTTGTGGACATATGTTTTTATTTTGAGGGTATGGATACCTAGCAGTGAAATTTCTGGGTTGTCTACTAAATTTAAATTTTTAAGGAATAACCAGATCACTTTTAAGGACAACAGCTAGTAATGCTTCCTTCTTTAGTTTCATTCATTCATTTAAAAATGTTTATTGAGCTTCTTCTAAAGCCAGGTACTATGGTAAGTACTAGATAATAGTCAACTCTTGATTATCCACTATAATCAGCATAAAATGTAGTCTGGATGTTTAAAATTTCCTCATTATCCATAAACCTAATGTAAGGCATTCTTTCAAGTGTCTGTAGCAAAAAAGTTTATTGTCTTAATGGATCTGTTATCCCAAACAACATATACTAAATGGTTGTATGATAAGTAGCTACCAAGAATTACAAAAAAAAAAAGTATAATCTTTAGGAGCCCACAGTCTAGGAAGGGAGACAAGTACATAGGCCTCCATATTTTTCCAGTATCCTTGCCAATTTCTAAAATAAAACATGCCTAAATTCAAACTCCTGTTTTTTACGCTAAACTCTTTTATACTTTTATTTCTGATTGGTATGTTTGTTCCCTCACACTTAGCTTCAAATTATCTTGTCTGATTCCTCTGTGCTTTAACTTTATGTTTGCTTATTATGGCTGCTCTAACAAATTTCCACAAACTTGGCAGCCTAAAACAACAGAAATTTTTTTGCCATCTAATAGGTAACATTCACAGGTTCCAAGGATTAAGATGCGGATATATTTTGGGAGGCCATTATTCAAACTAATACAAGCTCCATATTCAATTCATATGAACTCTTTTATTCATTCATTTTATACTGCTTGAGCATATATTACATACAGGTAGTGAATTAAGCATTGAAGATGTAATGGTAAGGAAAAATTCACACACAGTCTCTGCCCATTTGGAGCTTACAATGGACATTAATCAAATAAAATTTGCCTGAGGTAAATGTTACAAAGGAGAATGGAAATAAAGAATGATATGTACCTTTTTTAAAAATGTATTTTATGTTCAGTATAAGTGCTTTAAGCAATACAGTACAGAAAAGTCCAAACAAGGAAATTCTTAAAACTCACTGCAGAAATCTACCACACACAGTTACCATTCTTGATAAATAATTATCATTTCTTTCATTCCATATTTCTACTTGAAACTTAAGCACTATTTTGATTTTTAAGTAATTACTCTAGTGATTTTAATGTACAAAGTTACCCACATATCTATCTCTTTCTTTGCTTATTTTCCCCTCTTACACCTTTTCTTCTGCCTGAAGAACATTCTTAAGAATTGTTTAATGAGGGACTGTTGGTGGCAAAATTATCTGAAAAAATCTTTTATTTCTCAGTTGTTCCTTGAGCATAATCATGCTGAGTTTACAATTCTGGGTGGAGACTACATTCTCTTAGCTTTATTTTGCTATTGAGAAGTTATTTGCTCAGACTTTTCTCTCTAGCTCCTTTAAAGATCTTATCTTTGTCTTTTGGTGTTCTTCACCTTCACTATGCTATGTCTAGAAATTGATAGCTGTTTTTAATCTTACCTAGAATTTGTCAGACTTAATACATCTTTGAATTGATGTATTTTATCAGTCCTAGAAAATATTCACCATTATATCATCAAGTATTTCCTCTGCTTCATTCTCTTTCCTCTCTCCTTTTAGAATTCTGTATCTTGATCTTTCTAACTGTCTTGTATTTCTTAACCTTTCTTTCATATTATCCGTGTCTTTTTATTGTATATTTTAGATCTGGGATAATTTCTTTAGATTTATCTTTGAGTTTACTAATTCTCTCGTAAGCCATGTCTAATCACTTTTAATTGCCTCCTTTGACTTGTTTATTCTAATCATTGTATTTTTTATTTCTCAAATTTCTTTTTGTTACTCTTTCAAAGCTGTTTGGTCATTGTTAATAGTCCCTTGCTCTTTATATATTTAGTCTCATTTCTTTAAACACTTCAAACATACTACTTTTAGATTCCATGTTTGATAATTTCAGTATCTGAAAGCTTTGTAAGTCTGCTGCCTTTTTTTCTTTTTGGTGCCTTGTTTCCTGTGTGTTTTTGATTATTTGACCATAAGACCCCCTTTTTTTTGAAACTTTATCATGGGGAATTCTCTGAGACCTTCCTGAGTTGTATCTGGATTTCTCCACAGGGGGGATGTGTTTGCCTCCCTCAGGTGCTTAAGGAAGCTACCAGCACAGAACTACTTCACAATAAATTCTCACTTCACCCCGTTTGTTTTTTTATTTGCCCTCTCAAGTAGTTTGATGTCAGATTTCAGACTTGCTTGAAGCCCAATGTGAGATTAGGAAATTGCAGGAGGATTTTTCTAATCTGTAGTAATATTAATAGCATGCATCTTCACACCATTCTCTGCCATGCATTCTTTTCTTTCCATCCTACCTCCACATCCCTGGTTCCAATCTTTATTAATGTAAACCTGAACTATTTAATAGCCTTCTAATTTTCTCCTCTCTGATCTTAGCACCCTGCATTACCTTTTTGTGTCGTTTTGTTCAGAGTCCTTCTATGGCTTTAACTCTCTGTATTAGTAGTCTCTACCCTGGCTGCCCATTAAAATGAGGAATTTTTTCAAAATTAGGAATACCTGTCCACCTTATACCCATTAAATTAGAGTTTATGAGAGTGGGCCCTTCATGTCTCTCCCAGACAACTCTAATGTGAAGCCAGGATTAAGAACTACTGCTCAGTAGGGGAAAATTTTTTTAACACATTGACTGCCACACTAGGAAAAAAAAATTTTCCCTGGGGCCACAGTGTTTTATTAAAACAAAACAATCCTTTCTAATTTGTTATTTTTGATTGTTTTCTGTGCATGAGTTACATGCAATGCAATCCATGTTTTTAGAATCAAATTGTCAATATTAATTATAACAGTAAGAACATCAACATGTAAGATTTTCACAAACCAACTGCAGGGTTTTGTTTCATGAGGTCCTGTGCTCAAAACTAGCTTGAATTAAATACAACTCACACAGCAGTCAATGTGTTAAAGGAATTGCCTTAGCCTAGCAAATAAGACCTCACTGGACAGTGGTGCTCAACCCTGACTGCACATAGAAAATGCCCATGTGCATGCCCCTCCCCCCCCAAGGGATTCTGATTCAGATGGACTGAGATGAAGCCCAGGTATTGATATTTTTAATAGTTCCCTAAGATTTACAACACACAGGGTTGAGAAACACTGCTCTGGGATCATAGATTCGCAGGCTTACAGAAACCAGGCCTGTAATGAGAGCAAAGGGCTTTTTGAGAACTTTGGTAAACTGGGGACCCTCCCAACCCTTAAGGGACAGGCAGTCCCACTCATCTCTTACTGATTACAAAACATGGTCATCGCTTTGCAACTCCCGCTGTATTGTATGGCCGTTATGTCACTATTCTAGTCAAAATCTCAAGAGATCCTGAAAAATAAATATACATAAATAATATATAAATAAATATACATGTATGTATATATGTGTGCATGTAAATGTGTATATATATGTCTGTGCATGTGCGCGTGTGTGTGTGTGTGTGTGTGTGTGTGTCTCCAGGCAGGAAGTATGAGGGTATGTTTACCTTGCTTTTTCCTAGCTCAGTACATTTACTCATGTTCTGCTCCTTACCTGAAATGTCATCCTCATCCTCCATGTCTGTCTACATCATCACCATCCTCTGAGGGCCACTTGTGCTTTCTCTGCCATGACCCTTGAGAGCTGGTGATTGGAGGAGATGGGTGTTTTGGGAAGGACACTTGCCTGGCATGTCTCTCTCTGTCCTACATAAACCTCTCACCTTGGGGCTCTATTTATCTTGCCCACACTTCTTTGGGAATTAAATAAAACAAAGTTATATATGGTTAAACTTTTTGGTATTTTAGCTTTACGATTACCACTAGTCAGTTCTATGAATGAATATTATGTTAAAGAATCAATGATAAATTGTTAAAAATTCTTTATATACGGTAATAAATTAGAAACTAGGAGATCTTAACATGTCATCCTTCCTAATTTAGACAGGTAAGGATTTTAAAATCACTAAGATTGAGTAAGAGATAATTATAATAGATGATGTGAATAGAGGTAAGGAAGAATAAAACACAATATCTTAAAATCAGATTTGGGCTGAGGAAAGGTAAGTCAGTAGCAATGTCTTAAGTAAAATAACAGGAAAAGCAAGCCACATTCATTCCTTTACCTAAAATATTTATATGCAAGACATTTATTTAAAAACACATTAGAATAATGTCGCTCTTTTAGATGAAAGAATTTATATTTGTAATCTGCCATAGAGCCATGTTAAATTAACTATAGTAACAGGTATAAGGAACCCAAGATATAACCATTCATCCATTCACTCATTCACACATTCAGTACGTATTTACGTGGGGTAAGGAAGGTGCCATCCCCAGTGCCCACATATGCCAGATTGTAATATCTGAGCACAGATCGTGCAGCCAGACAGCCCTTTACCAAACTGGGCACCTTGAGCAACATGGGCAAGTTACTCACCCTCGCTACGCTTCAGTTTCTTCTATAAATTGAGAGGAATGATTTCTGCTTCATAGGGTGGTTGTGAGGGTGAAATTACTTAATTTATCCAATGGTCTTAGAGTAGTTCGTGGCTCATGAGAAGTGCTATCCTGTGGAATTTCTTGCAGTTATTATTAATCCATATTTCTCTATAACTCAATTTAAATTCTAAGAATGCTTAGGAACATCAGGGAAGATGGCTTGGTCTCAATTGGCATATGGCCACATTGGCATCCTCTGAAAAGAATATTGCCCTGTCTGGTTCTTGATAATCACCTCGCAGTGTTGGTGACTACTGTGTTAAGTTCCCATCTGCCCACGGGCTGCACCGTCCATGCCAGTGAGCACTGCAGGGGGGCCCGCAGCACCTCCTATTCATGCTGGCTCTTTAGCTTTCCCAGGGGCTTGGAAAATTTGGTTGCTCTCCTATGTCCATGGACCTCAGAAAGCAGCAAACTTGCTGTTAGTCCTCCCTGACCCAGGCTATTTATTTTCCTCAACCATCCCTATGCCATGCTGGCCACAGGAGTGCCTGCAGAGCTGCTACCTGCCTGCGTTCTAGAGGAAAAGCATAGGCCAGGGTCGCTCTCCCATCAAACTGACTCTTTGCCACCCCATTTTTCTGTTTTTGGCCTTGGATGTCCAATCAAGAGTATCTGTAGCCTCTCCAATTCACCTTCCCCAAAACACAGATTGTTTTGGGTTTTTTGTTTTGTTTTATTTTGTGTGTGTGTGTGTGTGTGTGTTTCAGAGGAGGTTGGGAGGGTTAGGAAGAGTGTTGAGAAAAACCTACTTGGTATTATTCTCCAAAACCATTGGTTAGACCTCTGTCTAAACTGCTCAAGAGCAGGAGGAGTGGATTTGTGAAGTAGAAAATACCAAGGGAGAAAACATATTGATTAATACTTCAAATATTATCCTTCTACACATGTATCTATATGACTTCTTTTGAGACTCCTGCCTCAGAGAGCTCGCAGATCATTGCAGTACAACATAATAAGTGAAAACCCAAAAGAGGAAGCAACTAATTCTGCCAGGAAAAGTCAGGCAACGCTTCACTGGGGAAGTGAGTATAATTAAAAGGGGGATCCATTAGACAGGTTACTTCCCAGCTCCTGAGCCACATATGTTGCAAGAGAGAATAGTGAACTAATCTGAATGTGAACCTGTATTCAGGGAGCCCGGAAAGACTTGAGTGGAACTGGAAATAGTGTTTGTCTTCCTGTTTCTGTTTGCAACTCTAAAATCGAGGCGAACACGATCGCTGGTATTTGGGGCTGCGGCTGAGCTACAGCAAAGTTAGTGGCTGCTTGATAACTGCAGCCCCACCCAAGGTTGTAGAAAGTTCTTATCTCCTTTTGTGCTCACCTGGAGGCTTTTTTTTGGAGCTTACCCTGTTGCAGAACTAATCCTTATTTTAAGAGCCAGCCTCCAACAAATGTGAAATGGGTGAAGTTTTTCCATAGCAGACACTGCCTGGTCACGCTTTTTTTTTTTTTTTAATTTTAGAATATTATGAGAGTACAAACATTTTGGTTACATTTTATGTCTTTGCCTCACCCAAGCGAGGATTAGAGGCATGCCCTTCCCCTCTACAACGCTGGCCGCGTCCATTAGTTGTGAGTTTACCCCCCGCAACCCCTAATTCCTGGAGAATATTAACTACCGTGTGAGCACCATAGGGTTGATCAGTCAGTGCCAATTTGATGGCGAGTACATGTGGAGCCCATTCTTCCGATCTTGTGATACCTCACTTCGGATAATGGGCTCGAGCTCTATCCAGGAAAATATAAGAGGTGCTAGATCACTGTCGTTTCTTATAATTGAGTATATTCCATTGTATACCTATACCAAATTTTAATAATCCACTCATGAATCGACGGGCAGTTGGGTTGTTTCCACGTCATGCTTTTATATACTATTTACTTTCTTTTTGGCATGAGTCTTTTACCTCTTGCCCAGGTGCCTAAAACTTCCTTTTGTTTGATATTTCACACTATTCTTAGCCTTCCTGTGGACTCATCACATTTCAAAATCTTTCCCTTTAGACCTTCCTTTAACTATCTGAACTTTAACATTATCTTGGTGATATTTTAATACATTAATCCCAAAAGAATATAAGATACACACATATACACGTATATTTTTAGATTAAATCACACTAAGGTATAAATTTTTGCTAATGTCTTACTGTGTATACCTCCAGGGGTTTATACATTTTAAAAGAGGTTGCTTGTTTATCTACTTTTCCAAAATGAAACCCAAAAAGGGAATTGTCACTTATTCACCTAACCATCCATCCATCAAATAATATTTAGTACAAACCTGCTGTGAACAAAGTACCTGCTAAAAGTGTGTTACTAAGATATAAAAAAGGGCTCCGGCCTGAAGGAATTTCAGGCATTGTTAGTAGGAATAGATGACATTTGGTAGACAATGGTCTTTCCTTCTTATCTTTAAAGTCATTGGGGGGGTGCCGACAGCCCCCCTGCTTGACTAGAATTTGGACTCCATGAGGGTGAGGTTTCCTGTTCTCATTAATTATGTGTATCCCGGTATCTTGTACAATGTCTGTCTGGCACACAGAGTGCTCAGTTCTCCTTTATTGAATTAATCCTGACTTTAGACAAGTATATTATTGTCC
>NW_012141524.1:2629051-2649876 GCF_000956105.1 Propithecus coquereli
TGGGAACTAGCATTATTAGCGAGCACCTTCATCCAAGAGAATGGAAGTGACAAAGCTGGAGGGAAAACCCAGGAGATAAGGAAAGAGGGATGTAGCTAATGTTCTATAATCACTGTCCATTCCTATTTTAACATTTTTTAAGTATATATACACCAACTTTTAAGTTTAAATAACTCTCAAGAAGTATTAGAAATATAAAAATGTAAAGAATAATTAGAATACATACTGAAGAAACTCTATACCAAAAAATAAAAAAATGAATTCCTTAATTCTGCTTCTTAAATACATATTGCTCTCTAGGGTATGTATGGACTTTTTTCAAAAGAAAATAGTGTTGTAAATTAATATACATGTGATACTGAATCTTTGGGTAAAATTTCTTATTTAGAACATATGATACAGATTCCATTTTTTAAAACAAAAAAAATATTTTCATGAAATTGTAGTCTAAAATAGAAAGAACGGTTTCTAAAACCTTTTAAAAGGTTACCTTTATTTTAAGATGTTACATGAGAAATTCAGCTTTCAGTGCCATTCTAATTTACCAACATGAGTGAATTATGTAGTCAGGAGAAAATTATTTCTTGTACCAGCCAATGTACTTGTATAATCCTCCTGGAAAAGATGGTTATTACTTCTTGCAAAAATGGTTTCACTGTCTGATTCTTTTCTTAGCACTTCATACTCTGTTCCTCAAGACTGAAACAGGCATGGGGAAACTCTTAGCGCCAGCGACCCTATTGATGTCTTCTGCTAAGGATGTATTTTGGGCCTTGTACTCAAGGAGTACCCTTCACCTTGGAGAAGCACCTCTGCCAGCTCTCTCTGAGAATCCCAGGGTATCTCTGTCCTCTCTGTTCTTTTACCTGCACACCTATTTGGTCATCATTATCTTTGATAGCTTTTCCACCTATCCTGTGATTTAGGGGGTTTGATATCTTACTAGTCTGAATGATGACATTTGCACTTCTATTCCTAGTCCTCCTTGTTTTTAGGTAACTCCCTAAAAAAAGAGGAGAAGGGGGAAAGTGACATTTTACTTCCCCAATCTCAGTTGTAATTATCATAGGAAGGTGATTGGGTTCAATGTTATAAATGTCATGGGAAGGAATGATAAACATCTGAACTCTATCAAGAATAGAAAGACATATTTGGGTGATAATTAGCAGTTGGGTCAAAGATTGATATTGATTTGAGGGTGGCTGGATTAATGGGGGCATTTGATAGGATTAAGGATACAGTCCTGAGAAGAAAAACTCAGTTATGGACATGCGTGCCTTTATACACAAACATAAATTTTACTTTAAATCATATTTGTAATTCTGTATTGTAAATAAGAATGGTCATTTATTGAGTGCTCACTATGTTATTTGTATATATAACATGGTTGACACTTTAGATGCCCGTATGTGTAATTATCAAGGAAACCTTAAAAGCTCAAAAATGGCACATTAAGTTTACTATGAATAAGTGGTTATAAAGTATAGCAAACTTTAGTTTTTAACCAATTATGGTGGCTCTTAAACTCACTTGAAGATTGTTAAGTTTCCAGTTCTATAAATGAAGAATAAAACGATGATGATGTTGGTGGTGGTGATGATAATAACAATTACAATAATAATAATAGACATTCTTTATTGTGTGTTTAGTGTTTACCAGGCACTACAAATTGATTCACATATGTCATTACACTTAATCCCCTCAACAGCTCATTGAAGTGAGTGTTATTAGCCAGATTGTTACAGATGAGGAAATTAAGTCTTAGACTAGTTTGGTAGTTTACCCTTGAGTATGGCTACTAAATATCAGAACTAGGTTTTGAACTCTCTTTCCACTAGGTTTTATTGCCCATATAAACTATTTTACTTCAATAAAGAAAACTTCTGATAAAAACATAGTTTTAAAATTATAGTCATACATGAATTTATTATTGGGTTTCAATAGCTTCTTCTTTTCTTCCTTTGGGTTTACATACACCTCTAAAGCAACCTAATTTTGTTAAAATGATCTCTCACCAATACACTGTCTAAAGTAGTCGACTATTCTTTGTTATCCATTCTTTGCAACAAATAAATTGTTCTGGTACCCACTAGCAATAAGTATATTTAATTAAGACTGGTCCGCAAGGCTTCTCATTCTGGAGAACCTTTTCTCAAGCAGTATAATTAATTTATAGCATATGATGTTATTATAATATTCAG
The DNA here is from genome assembly GCF_000956105.1 of Propithecus coquereli. Lineage (NCBI taxonomy): Eukaryota > Metazoa > Chordata > Mammalia > Primates > Indriidae > Propithecus > Propithecus coquereli. The sequence continues at coordinate 2,631,253 of NW_012141524.1, forward strand.
AATCTCTTATTCTTTTCTGCATAAATAATTAGTCTACCTTCAGAACTTAATGTGATTAGTTCTAAATAACTTGAAATAATAAGCCACAAAAAACTGGGGTAACAAGATTTGGGGGCTGAACTTTTTCTTTTATGGTATCATGAAAGTGACTAAGTAGAGTAATACAAATTTATTTCATTTGTAAGAATGTAGGAGAAGAGATATATAATTAATACTGTTTATGAAATGAAAAAAATGCAACATATGTAGCAACAAGAACATGTCATTTTGGGCAAGTCTTTATAGAACAGATATTCCATATTGTGTTCACCCTTGTCCACAATCATTGCCATGACAGCCTGGGATGCTTAGCAGTTGCTGCTGAGAAAAGGAGACTGTCTCTTCTGTGAGATCTCAGTGTCTGCCAAAACACACAGCAGTCTCATATGGATCTAGAAACAAGACATGATACATAAAATGTACAGAATTTTAGCATTTTTCTCCCCACCGGAGGGATTTCTTATTAATCACTGTCCATTCCTATTTTAACATTTTTTAAGTCAAAAACAATTTCAGGAGTCGGTTTTTCTCTTCAAATTAAGATTCTTTCCCATATGATTGAAGACCGTGTCATTTCTAGACATGACAAAATGTCCACAACTGAATATGAAAACCTGTTATTAAGATTTGAAATCCATTTCAGTGAAAGGCATCTAATAATTCCAAACCATGTTTAATTCTCCATTTAAGAAAAAAAAAAAAAACATGATTCTTCATGTCATTTCATAGACCTATCCTACCATAGTTTTAAAAATATAACTCTGTATTCAGCCAGGGTGGAACCATCATTCATTCATTCATTCTAAAGTCATATTTTGAGTACCTGCCAACTTCTGGAGTCAGAGGATTTCTCTGATGTGTGGGGCTTTCAGACTAATTATAAGGGAACAGCATACAAATAAATATGAAATAATATAAAAGAACACATTCATGAAATCATCAGTAGTATGTGAATATTAGTGCAGGAGTGAATCAGAGTGCGATGGGATTTCTCAGGGATGACTGCAAGTAACAGTAAATTTAGTCAGCAAAGGAAGCAGTGGACAGGGAGCAGAAAAGAGTATGTTTTCCAGACACAAGAACTGTAGGCAAGAGAGCATGAATTGAAAACGGCAGAGAGAGAAGGAGAGGATGAGAATGATGGAAATACTTGAATGTTGGATAGGATGGCTTAATTTCAATTTAATGGTTTCTAGTTAATGTACATTTCAGAGAAGAAATTTCTAAGGAAAATCATGTTGAAAAGGATAATGTAATAGTCTTGGAAGCTCAACTGGCAGAGGTAGAGTCTGAAGCTCAGTGATGTTCTCAAGGTATGAGGTGATAACATTGTATTATAAAAATGGAGGTGAGCAAACAAATTTTAAATTATTTGTGAAAGAAGAAATGGCTAGGTTGGTAATAAATTGATTAGGAATGGCAGTTTAGTTTTTAAGTGTTACACAAGAGTTGTCATTGGTGTCTAGTAAAGATTCTGTGTTTTCATCTGGTTTTATAAATAGTAAAATACATAGAGTAGAACGGGATAAAAAGATTAGATTCACAGGGAAGTGATCTAGATTTAGAGTCAATGTAATTTAGTACTTTTTTACACTTTGTGCCAGACATTATGGCATAAAGACAGGGGACTACAAGGGTAAATAAACAAAGGCATGACTTCTGTTCTGGAACTTAAATGTAGCAGGAGTGAGTAGGTAAAACTTTGAAGGTAAGTTAGTTCCAAAAGGAGGATGAACATGGTAGGAATGGAGAAAAAGGGTCTCAATTAAGAGATTTGGAATGGCTGCATTTATAAGACGAAAGACAATTCTGCAAAAGAAAAATTTGAATGTTATCAGGAGAAGTAGATGTCAGTGTTGTTTGAAACATCAAAAATTTGGATACAATTGAAATGTCCATTAGTAGGGAAATTATATAAAAATTATGAAATATTATATAATCATTTAAAATGAGATATCCATATACACTGATATAAACAGATGGTTTAGTATGTATTTAGTGAAAATGCAAAGTGAAAATGACTGATATTGATCTCATATTTATAAAACGAGGAAGGTAAATGTAAAAATATGCTCATACAAATCTATATGGTGAGTAAGGTCTGGAAACTCACCAAACAGTTGCTGGTAGTGCTTGTGTCTGAGGAGCGGGATCAGGAGAGGTGAGAAATGGGGGCTTTCAGTGCTTACTTTATTTCTGAATGACTTGTATTTTATTACAATGGCATACATTTTTTATAATTGAAGTTTTTAATTGAATAATTATAGATTCACATGCAGTTATAAAAATAATAGAATCTCCTTCTGAACTCTGATAATATGAATGTTGGATCTTCTGTCTTTATCCCACGGGTCCTTGAAGTACAGTTCTTTCTTTATTTTTAAGTCTACTTTCTTTCCGTAGAAAGACTTAGTAATGAATTGGGGAGAGGAAAGAGTTTAGTTCCATAGAGCCTCCCAAATCTGAGAGTAAGTTAATTACATACATTATGATGTTTTAAAATTATGTGGGATGGTGGCTGCTGTTTAAGTAACATCCCAGGGGTGGGGAAGACCCCATTTATCTTAATGAAGACACTTCATGGCCCACCAGTTCTTTTGAGGCATGGATGTCTATGAGCTTCCTGGCCAGAGTTGCAGAGAAAGAGAATTCATCGGCAAGTTAGACAGCTGCATAAAAATTACTGTATACAATATCCAGCAAGAGTGGAAATCATTGTTGGACAGAAATAACCTGGGGAGTCTAAGCTTTTAGTAGTGGAGAGATGTAAAAGAAAATCGTGTTGTGAGACCTAGTGGAAAAAATGATTTGTTGAATATGGTTTTCACTGGGTGGCCTTTAGGATGGAATGAGTGGGAACATTTAACTGGGGAGAAAGTCATTAGGCTGTAATCATAACACAGTATGTGGACACCAGGCAAAGATCATTTCTACAAAAGAAGAGTATGGTCAGCAGTATCAAAAGTAGGGGAGAACATCAGAAGCATGAGAATAGATGAGAACAGAGGTGGGAACTAGCATTGTTAGCGAGCACCTTCATCCAAGAGAATGGAAGTGACAAAGCTGGAGGGAAAACCCAGGAGATAAGGAAAGAGGGATGTAGCTAATGTTCTAAGGTGTAATGATCTGTGAACAGTACACCTAGTACATTGTAAGTGAAAACTTTCTTGTCAATAAATATCGTCGGATAAAAGGATAACTTGAAAATGCCAAACACGTAAATGAAGAATTGTGGAGTAAGAGTAGGATCACAGGCTTCAAGAAAGAAGCTGACTATGACAGCACAGATCTCTGAAAAAAAGACAAAGTGGAAGATCTACAGTGCTCAAAGACTCTGAATTTTGTAAGTTCTCTCTCCCACTGCTCTTAAACAAAAAGATGATTGGCTTGTGTGCAGGGTAGACAAAAAGAAAGATGAAAATTTGAATGTGCAGATGGCATGAAACCCTGATGTGCATAAATTAGAATTTTACTTTTCTATAATTTAATTTCTGTGTGATGGCCCATTTCAATATGATGATAGAAGTCTCAAGCAGTTCAAGATTCTCTGTCTCCCATTTTCCTGGTCCCCAATCCTCATGTGCCACTGCTGAAGGATCCCTTGCTTCTGTCTATCTGCAGCTCTGTGATCTTTCCATGACATTCACAGAAACCATGCTTCTACTTTGATGCCCACTAGAGCTCAGGAATCTCTCAAGGCTGTTCGCAATACTGTCTGCCTAGAGACATACACTCAGACCTTCACTCTCTGGAGTCTTGCTCCTTGCCCAGGCTCCTTACCCAGGAAGTGTAATGCAGGGCCTCTGAGACTCTCAGAGCTCCCTTCTCAGCTCCTCTTCGTCAGTCCCTTGTGTTTCTTGCCTAGGGGTGGAGTGGAGACACAGCGTGAGAGGGTGCAAGCTACACTCTTGTGGCATTTTGCCTACATGCTTGTACCTGTCTGAAGTCCTCTCCATTTCTACAGGGGTTTTAGCTTCTGTGAACAACTAAGAAGACTTCCCCTTTTTTTGGTAGGGGCCTCCCCTCCTGACCCCTCCATGCCTTCCCTGAAGCAATGAACATAAAACATCTTGAATGTCTTCAGTGTTGGAGGAGGGGGGATGCAATAAATTGATTAAAATTTCTAACATTAAAATACTACAAATACAAAAGGTGAAGAGAATTTAGAGTATATTGTATGCCTTCAGGGTCCCAGGCATTTCTTCATTCCTCATAACAAACTTTTTCAAGGTAGGTATTATTATCCCATTTTAAAGGTGAAGAAACTAAGGCTGCACAAGGTTATATAATCTACCTCTTGGCTGTACTGGCCATACTGCTAGTCAGTGGAAGAGCCATTTCTCTCCGAACTGTACCTTTCACCCTCCCTCAAAAAGCAAAGTTAATCACATGTTCTCACCCACATGTGGGAGGTAAATATTAAAAACAATTGATCTCATGAAAACAGAGAGTAGAATGACAGTTACCAGAGGCTATGAAGGGTAGGAGGGAGGGAGGAATAAAGTGGGGATGGTTAATGGATACAAAAATATTGTTAGTTAGATAGAATGAACAATATTTGGTAGCACAACAAAGTCACTGTAATCAACAATAAGTGAGGGTATACCTTAAAATAACTAAAAGAATGGAATTGGAATGTTCCTAACACAAAGAAATGTTAAATGCCTGAGATGATGGATACCTCATTACCCCGATTTGATTAACCCACATCGTATGCCTATATGAGAACATCACAAGTACCCTAAAAAGCTATACAACTATGATGTACCCCTAATAATTTTTAAATGTTTCAACAAAGCAAAGTTAAAAGGCAGAATGCATTATGAACAAGAGAAGCCATCGAGGATAGTCTTGGTCTTGGTCAATGACAAGTAAATAATAGTGGGGAGCGCTTGTAGGGCTAGAGAAAGAGAGGCACTGGTAGTTGCCGAAAGAGAAAGCGAGAGCAAGAGTGAGCAAGGAAGCAAGAGAGACGTTGAGAAATTGGTGGCTAATGAGACTACTACTGGCTGAATTATATTTGAAGCACCGTCACATGCCATTTAAGAAACAGCAGCAGCTCACGTGGAGGGAAACCAAAACTGATCATTGATTTGTCAGGCATGTGGAGGGGAATGAAGAGTTTGTGGCCCTAGAAAGCATAGTGGAGAAGTCAGTGATCCTGGCAGCTAACACGGGCTGGTATTATACGTAGGAAGAAAGAAACAAAAAGTCAAAGAATGTATAGAAGAAAGACTATGCCATTGTAACGATGAGGTGTTGAGTCAGGTGCAGACTCCTCTGCGTGCTCTTAGACGAAGAAATATATTTGTATGACCACTTGGTCAAGAGGCTCATGTAAGATTACGATCAGGTGCTTAGCATGGGGTTTGGAACATAACAGGAGCTGTATACATGTAACTCACTTTTCCTATACCTTCATTTATTCAACAAATATTTATGCAGCAGCTAATTTTGTGCCACAGATAATGTGTTAGGATAAGCCGCATTATGCTGCAGTAATGAAGACACCCCTCCACCTCACCCTATAAATCTCAGTTGCTTAAACCCAACAAAAGTATACTTCTCTCACCTACTCAGTCTGTTGCATGTTTAGGTAGCTTTACAGGACAACTCTCCTCCATGGGGCAACCTAGATTGCTTTACTCGTTTAACCTAACCATCTTAACACAAGACCTCTGCAAAATTCACTACAGTAGAGAAAGAGCTATCCAGAACTGCTGTTAGGTACTTCTGTCTGAAGGTGACACACATCGGTCCATTGACTGGAACTAGTCCTGTGGCTTACTGCAAGGGGATGAATGTGGAGTTTTCTGTGTGCCCAGAAAGAGACAAGAACTGGATATTAATGAAAACAAGTAATGTTTACCACTACTCAGCTAGGCTCTGGGTACTTAGTAGTGAACAAAACAGATATCATTTATCCTTCCCTCATGGAGCTGTCAATCCAGAGTGGCATGCTCCTAGGAACACTGTACCATCCATAAAGAGCCAATTTTCTGCCCAAGCAAGGCAAGCAACTAAACTAAAGAGATTGCATTCAGTATGTCTAGGAAGGGGTAACAGTTCAGTATAATTGACAAGTATGGAGAGCTTAGAAATCCTCAATAAATATTTACTGAATGAATGTTAAATGAGGAATAGGAAGAAATTTAGCTCTAAGAAACTAAATGGAAATGCAACAGAGAGAGAACAGATATAGGAAGAAAAAACACATGGAAACAGTTTATGCTTTTCAAATGTTCTGAATAATATTTGGGAATAAAAGCTGTTCTTGCTGTATCTACTGCTTCCAGTAAGCTTGAAATATTTCTGCGCTGGTCTCTTCTGCCATAGTGGGGGTGCGAAGAAACGAATTCCCAGCCAGACTGTTTCATTCTTATCTACTCAAGAGTATGGAAATTTGGGGGAAGTTTGAACCCTGACTCATCTTCTGGAATGTTTTGTGATGAATCAAGTTGGCTTGATTGGCAGCTGTCAAATGTAGAGGGATCACAGGAAAGGAGGAATTGTGCTGCTATAAATACTGAAAATGTTGCAAGGTTAAGCAAAACATCTATTAATACAATTTTATGGTGGAATATTAAGGAAGGATGGTTTCGTAAAAGCATTAAAATGATTTGTATAGAATATGTAAAGAAAAGATAGAAAACATGAGAAAAAAAGAAGCATTATGACAACTCCTAGCGATAGTCCCTGTTAACATTTTGGTATGCTTCATCCCAAACCTTTCTTGACACACACATCCATTGGTCTTACAAAAACAGATCATATAATATATACTACTCTGTCATCTCCCTTTTACCCAACAGTATTTTTTGAATATTTTTCCATTTCAAGAAGTATATTTCTGCAACATTATTTTTAATGGCTACATGATCTTGCATCATATGTGTGTATCAAAATATATTTATTTATCATTCCATTAGGTTGTTTACAGATGGTTGCCATTATAAACAATGCTGTTATGAACATACTGTAGCTGAATTTCTGTGTGTATCTTTATTTTATAGAGTAACTTTTCTAAATTGGAATTACTGGGGCAAAAGTTATTATTTACATTACCAAACTACCTTCTAAAAGATGGTCTCAATTTACATTCCTACCAGCAATGGATGAGAACAGAAGAGTGAGCCCATAAACCTATATCTGTGGTTGTGAGAATTGAGTATATTATTAAATGGGTGTTTAAACTTGACAGCTATTAGCAGAAAGGGCCACTCAGTATATTATCTTTAAATCCCCCATCCCATGTATTTAATGCTTTATGCTAAAATCGTACATATGAGAGCTTCACATGAGATTTCTTAGAAAAGAATTTAAGGTAGATTCACATATTATGCTAAATGGGTTTATTAATATCATGAGTTCTGGTGTAAAATCCATGGATGACCCATTGGATATCTAAAAGAATGAGTCCCTGTCTCAGGAAAATATATTGAGCTCTGCCACTGAGTATCATCCGTGCCTTGATATATGGCTGTGGCCAAATATTTGTGCACATCTTTAATGACTGAATGTTAGGCAATTTCCCATTTTTCTGAAAAGAAAACCCAGAAATTTTTCAGCTAAATTGACAATATTAAACTTCGAATGACACAGATGAAATAATTGTGTGTGTACTTATAATATGCAATCTACTAATTTAGACATAAATAATACTTTAAAGCACATATCATGAGAAATATTTCTAGAAATATTGCTTTTCCCACTCTTACATTTCATGAAGCATTTTGGGTCCAACTCCCTCTCCCATACATTCTAGACTTCAGAATGGTGCCACCTTTTCAGGCAGCTGGCCTGTTTTCACCACCTGTCACCTGGAATTCAGTCTGAGTGGTTTGGTGTGCAGGACTTCGTGAAACTGTGTATGATGCCATAACTGGAAATCTTTTCCCCAGCTATAAAAACCCACTTAGTAGTTATGATCTCCAGTAACCACTTACCCTATTACTTTTTTTAGTGGTCTTTAAAATACTTGTTTTCAACAACATCCAGCACTTAGAATTGTTAGGTCATGTATCCCAAAATAATTACCTACTCAGTATTAAATTCCTTTGCTTCTGTTTTTACCAGTGCTATCCAGTGAATGACTGCTAAAACTAGCCGAAACTCTCATCACTTGACGTTGTTTCAGGCTAATGCATGTTAACTAAACAGTACTTTGTTCAAAATAAAGTAATTAAGAGAGTGCCTGGTATTATGAGAGACTTTATAAGGACTTTAGTTTAAAATGCCTCTTTTTCTGAGGGATAATTTTGGGGAAGAAAAATCTCACCTTACATTCTGCCATATGTTATGGTTTAAACAAAAAGAGAAGGGATTCACACAAATCTCTTTTGTGTTCTTATGCAAAATGACTAGAATATGAAAGCTTTTGTTCACCTATAGGAAATATCCAGAGAATACAGCAGGATTGTAATGCGTTTATGTTGTATAGAAACACTGAAAACAGAAGTTTATAAAGCCTGCTGCTTTGAAAATATTCACATTGGAATCTTTTAAGAACTACAGCCTCTACCCAATTAAACCTCCACCCAACCCAAAATCTCATCTACTTTTACTTTAATACAAAAAAAAGGTAGGAAATATTTAGAATAGATGGTCTCTCGGTTATCCATAGCCAAAATTTTGGAACTCAAAATGAAAAATTTAGAGAACTGAGTGGCTAGATTTCCCTAACCGTGTGACTCCCTCTCTAAGATATATTGTCATATTGTTTCCATTCTTTTCATCTTAGTATTTCCAAGAGAATCAGACTAAAAGAACATTTTATAGATTAGATGGCAGCTATTTGATTGATATGGTTGAAGACAGCATATGGTGTATTCTTTACTTTCAAACTGTTTCGAGTCTTTGTTCTTGCCCACAGTAGTAGTATGTGTAAGAACTATCCAAAAACTTCCCAATGGCACATGTATGTAATGCATATCTTCTTAAAAAGTGATGAACATTTTTCCAATGCATTCTTTATTATTTGAAATAAATCAAACTGAGAGATGTAGAGCTTAAAATAAATGGTTATAGAATTTTAATTTCTATAAGATCTTACAATTTCATAAGATTATAAATGCTGTTTTAAAATGTTAATTAGAAAATACATTTGTTTTAATTCATGATACTGAAAATATTGACTGAATTGTGAATTAACACATTTAGGGTTGCAGATGTCATTTTTCATGAGATTTTCTGAATGATGTAATTTTCATATTTCATATAGCAGTTTGATCAATTTACAGATTTATTTTACATAATTAGTTGGTAAATGAGAATTTCAATTGCTGATATATAACTATTTTTCCATAGTATAAAAAAGAAGTTAAAATTCTGAATTATAAATAAAAAAACAAATACTTTGAAGACATCTGGTCCACATCTGTCTGAAATAAGATAATTTAAAACAGTGTAATTAAATGCAAGAAATACTGAAATATTCACACCTTAGGATGTAAAAAAAAAACCTCATTTCATCTTAATGTGATTTGTTGAATTGAATCTTTAATTTTCCTCTTTAATTTTAGTGTCCTTTACCCTCTCATTCTGTCATTTACAAAGAAGACTGACAAGCTAAACAAACACAAAATAATCCATGTGTTTCAAAGCCTGTACTAAATGAAAGAATTATCTTTATTATTATTCTTTTATATGTTGCATAACTCCACTCCTAAGTTAATGCTCAGCGGACATAGACCCAGACCTATCCCCTTTTGATGTATTTATAATTCTCCATTCAATTATTTAAAATGAGAGATTAGTGAGAGGGTCTCTAATCTCACTCCCTAAATTGTGCGTGCCTTGTGGGCACAAAGGGACTCAGTAAATGTGAGAGGAGGGTTTTCAGACCCATGGAAATGAAAAGCATCTTTGGTACATTCTCATGATCAGTAGAGAATCATCCTTTGAAGATTGTTCTTTTAAAAAATATATATGTTAAGTGGAAAATTAACCATTTTAGGAAAAAGGAAAATATACATTCTATAGTATAATGTTAAGATGTGAAAAACAAGGCAGATTTCTCCTTGAATAAAAGGCTACAAAGCCTTAAAACTTCAGTAAAACTGGGTTTTAATCATAATAGAGAAGTTTGCAGATGTGAAAACACTCACTGCTGATACTACAATGTAAGGTTGTAGGGAGAAATCTCTGCTTGGATGCCAGAAGCTCCCCTAACCCCCAATAGAACCACAAAAAGATTTGATACGGTGAGAAGTGAAACCGCTTTTCCTGACATATACCCTAAGGTAACACAAGTTATATTTTGTGTGTTTATTTCCAGGGAGCATGATAAAGATCCAGAAAGTTTTTTTAAGGTATTGATGCATCTTAAGGACTTAGGACTCAATTTTCACGTCTCTGTCCTTGGAGAAACCTTCACAGATGTCCCAGGTACCTCTTTTGAATTTTCTAATGTATAATTTTATAGATGACATAAGCTGTACAACTTAAGAATTAATTTCCATGTTTCCCTTTGTTAGAATAATCAAGATGAGCACTGTTAACCAAAAGATTATACGATGGCATTAAAGTCTGATTCAATTAAAAAAATACTTAAGTAAGCATTCTTTGATTTAAGTTGAGAACGTGAAGTCATCTCTTTTATCAAATATAGTTTATACAATGCATCTTGATGTAAATAAAATATATAGCTTTAGGCGTCTTAACACTTAAGGAAAGTGGGAATTTGTAATTGGATGTACAACCTCTCACCTCTGGGGTCACTGGTTTGAATCCTGTTCACGTTGGTAATGGCGGAAATACATTACCATCTGTTAGGTGGCCTGTGTAAAGCATTTTGGCATCTAACTTGTAATGGGGCCTGGAGCACAGTCCATATCATAGTTACCATTGGTCCATGCCTTTTTTATTGAACTTGAGAAAGACGAAAGTTGGAAACTGATAGTAACAGCTCCTGTCATTCTTAATGCCATGTGGAGCCTTTTCAGGGCCATTTCCTTTACCCTTCAGCCTCACTGGTCACGTTCGAGTCAGTAAAATGAGCATTCTCAGACCTTTCATAAGTGTTTAAGTATTTGTGTTTTTTAACTTTGGGTGTTCAGTATTGTTTGAAAACCAAATGCACAAGCCATAAAATTTCAAAAATGACCTTTGCCATTGTGCATTATGACTCCCAAGGACCGCCTAAAGCTTACTCTCACTTAGCAAGTACTTCTTGAGTCGAGTACAGTGTCAGGAACTATGTTCAACCTGTACCTGAGTAGCCTCGTCTCAGATGGCTCACCTGCTGCCCTCTGCAGCTGTGGATACTGACCTTGTCTCAGTTCCTTTAAGGCACCTGGCTTCTGTAGACCTCTGGACATTTGCCTGTTTATTTCTATTTTATCCTTATGATCTCATCTTGGCGGCGTTTTCTTTCAATATGAAGCTTTGTCATGGTCTCTCAGCTCTCCATACTTTGTCTTCATGGTGCTTACCTCAATTTCAAATTATATGTGTAAATTTTTCATTTCACACACACTCACACACACACACATACATATATGCTAGAATGTGGGTGCTAGGAAGAAAGGGACTGTGTCTATCTTGTTCATTGCTAAGCCGCAAAGCCCAGTGCAATACCTGACACAATGCTGGAGGTAAGTGAATACTTATTAGATAATGGGTAAAAATAATATAAAGTCCCTGCCCTCAAGGAATTCATAGTTTTGTTGAGGGGGGAACACTTGTGCATATGCATAGGAAACAAAGAGTGAAACATGAGATAATATAATTATATGTTAGTCATGACACAGGTGACTTAGAGTGTTAAAGAAGGGCTAGTACTTGAATAGCCTGAAAAGGATTAAGTTATTCCAAAAGGGGAAACGACATGGGCAGAGCACATAGAAGCCAACATTTTGGATACTGTGTTTAAATGAGAGAAAAACCTCAATGATTAGTGCCTTGGAGGTCAATAATCTAAACAGAACAGAAGATCCTACATGCAGACCTTAGTAAGTTAATATGTACATTACGCCGGTAGGGTAGGGCCAAAATCGGCAGGATCTTGATAACCAGAGTAGATTAGGTACAGGTAAGGAGTAGAGAGCCTAGATCTTGAGCAGGGAAGAAATGTGATGAAACTTGTTTTTAGGAAGCTGTATCTTGCAATGATATATAGGCAGAATCTCTGTAAGCCGCTGGGGTGGTAACCCAGGTGTGATTTCTGTGAAGTGGTAGCAGAGGGGTTAGTGAGAGAGAGGGCTGTATGAGAGGGCTGTTCCCAGGAAAACACAGAAAAGAATTTGGTAGACGATTGGCTGTAGGGAAAGAAGGAAAGGAAAACTCGGCTCATTTGCAAAGCTAGTGAGCTGAGTTTTGTTCGTGCCAGCTTTGAGGTGTTTGTGGATGAACTGAGAAAATAGTCTCAAGGAAATCCCTCAACGGAAGACTTCTGAGCGACTTTTACCATTGGGTAATTTGAAACCACCACTACAAAGAAGACTAGGTTTCTACTCAAAGGGTCATATCCTTGGGCTCCCAGCTCTCCCCTCCCACACATTGACCCTGAGCCATTTAGAGCGGCATGCACCCCGTGCTCAGCAATTACAGGTCCAGTCTTAGTGCACACTTTGGCTCCACTTCAACGCAGACTTACTGAGCACTGTGAAAAGGGGATTCCTTTTCACAGTGAACAGGATGCAGTGTCCTGCTCAGGGAGCTATGTCCTGGGGAGACACATATATAATTAACAGGTAACTAGGATGCCGTGAAATACTGGGGAAGTGCTGTAGAAGCCCACAGGAAGGGAAGGCACATTGTCTATGTACCTGTCTCTGTACTCCAGTCTCAGCTGGGGCTCCTTTGTGCTCCAGCCACGGGTCCATCTCTGTCATTTCAAATATGAATCAACTCTTCGCGGCCGCAGCACCTCACCTTGCACAGAGGAGGAGCCCAAGCATTGAATGGATGAATGAGCCTGGTAGCTTTCCAGGTTGTCCCCTTGGAAGGCCACTTTGCTGGTCTCTGCTCCAAAGGTTTCTTAACAGGCCATTCTTCAGAAAGGGTCACCTAGCAGGCAGGCATTTCTTTGTTGTCTCTTCTTGGTACTATATTAGCAAATCTAAAACTCAGATCATAAAATCAACTTATATACCATGTGATACCAGCCAAAAGAATTGTACTCAACACTGTTAACATTTATAGGGAAGTAGTTTTCTTGTAAATAACTGCAATAATAATTATTATTATGCTTTTAATAGCTACCATTAATTGAAAGTTTGCTTCTTTCCTGGTCCTTTCCATGGTTATTTCATGTCATATTCATGATAATCCCAATGAAGTAGGCATTATTTTTCCATTTTATGGGTAAAGGAACTGAGTCTGATAGCTTAAGTCACTTTGATTATTCTGCCTGTGAATCAAGCTTTTCTCTGTCACATACAAGCCTAGATAGATTGGAGAACCAAGAAAAGTTTAATATATGATAGCAGGACCATTAATAACGCTTTATCCAGCTTCACTCTCTTTCCCTCTCCACAGAAGTCTTGGGGAAAAGTAGCCACCGCTGAGTGATAGCATTAGTGCCAGCGAGTTTTACTGCCCTTTTTGATGAAGCACACAATCAGTATAAAATTTCTTTTGAAAATTCTAAAGCTATCTAGAGCAACGTTGTTGAGTCTCCATACTGTTGATTATTTCCGAGTAAAAATTATGTTGTTATAAGGTTTTTATCATCTTTTTTTGGAAAGTGCATTAGAATTCAGATTATCAGTTATACTGTATGACTCTATAGTTTATAGCTCTTTTGTATCATCCCTTCATTTTACAAAAGAGGAGAGGTATCTAGAGAGTCAATGACTTTCACAGAGCCTCTGAGCTGGGCACGGTGGGTGAACAGGAAGTAGACAGTGGTGAGGTTAGGAGTAGAACCTGGGAGTTGGTTCTTCTCATCCCTCATCAGTGCTAGATTTGTGTTCAGTAAAGGTTTTCTAAATATCTTCTTTGTACCAAGCACTGTGCTAAACATTTAGGATGAAAGGGTGAATAAAGGAGACATGTTCTATGACATTTGGAACATTTAGTCCCACTTCAGTGCTTTATTCATCACTTACTAGAACATTCCTTAAAAATGCTGGAACTGACATTTCTTGAGCACTTAGCATGTGCCAGGCACTGTTCTAAGCCCTTTATGCATTGCCTTATTTGGTCTCTTTATGATAGCCCTATGAGTTAGGCACTGTTGGAATTACCATTTATAGTTGAGATAAATAAGGCACAGGGAGGTTAAGTCACTTGCTTGAAACCACCCAGCCAGTCAATTAGGAAGCCACAAATGAAACCTTGTCACTCCACCTCCAAGGCTAATGCTGAGCCTATGCTCTGCGTGGAAATCTCTGAAATCATCCCTGTTTTACAGGTGAGAAAGCAGGAGATGATATTGGGGGGAAATTTCCAGCCACTCATGTGAAATCATTTCCATTTTCTCTGGTAATTTCTTTGTAAATGGAAAGTTGAACACACACACACACACACACACACACACACACACACACACACACACTCCCAAATTCATTTTCTAAATATCTCCCTCCCTCAGATGGTAAAGTGGATTCCCTCTTCTTTCTTCATCACAAGAAAGGTGTCAAAAGCAATGCAAAATGAAAAGATATCCCGTAACACTTGGTACATATTTAGTGTTCAATAACTATTATTTGAATGAATGAAAAAATGAGTTTGGCATAATAGAATAGCACAATTTACATTACCCTATCAGCTATATAGCAACTACATTGAAACAATTGTTGAATACTAAAGAGAATGAAAATAGAGAAGTTTTCAGGACAGACCCTGAGACTAAGCAAGTTTAGGTGGTTTTATATCATATTTTCTGTTTCAATATAGTTGATCTTAATTTAATGTAATTTTTTTGTTCTTCATCTTTGAGTTCGTATGTTAGAGTAAGCTGGGTTATGCTAAGGTAACAGACAACCTTAAAATCTCAGTGGCTTAAAACACATAAGATTCATTTCTTGTTCATGCTCTATGTTTACTGCAGATGAGCAGGAGTGTTCTACTCATTATTGTCACTTAGAGGCCCGAAGCTCACAGAGAGACTCAAGCACCCACTATCTCAAACATGACCAGTTACCATATCAGAAGGAAGAGAAAGCTCAGGAGTTTCTCTCATCAGCAGTTAAGCGCTCTGGCCTAGACGTGACATGAGGTCCCATTCGACTCTTTGGACAGAACTTGCTGCAAGGCACTGCCCAGCCATAAGGAGGGCCAGGAAGTGCAATCCTGCTTTGTTCCCAGAATGCAGGAGAACAGAAATAGTTGGTGAACTGCACTAATGATCACGCCAGCTCTTTAATATACATCCGGTCTGTGGCTTATGAGAGAAAAAACCAAGCCTAGCCAAGATTTCTACCTTAATCTGAGTGAGGCTACCCCAAATGAGTGAAGAGCTCTTAACAAATATGAGAGTACAGTAGTGCCCCTTTATCCAAGATTTCGCTTTCCATGGTTTCAGTTACCCACGGTCAAATGTAGTCCAGAAAGAAGCGAGTATAATACAACAAGATATTCTGAGAGAGAAACAAGAGAACACTGCACATAACTTATATTACAGTATATTGTTATAATTGTTACATTTTATTATTAGTTATTGTTAATCTCTTACTGTGGCTAATTTATAAAGTTTGTCCTAGGTACAAAGGCTGTCTGAAAAGTATCCAGCCATAATTTTCATAATTTTTCATATTACATGGCTGGATACTTTCTGGACAGCCCTTGTCTGTGTGTTGTCTTAGTCTATTTTATGTTGATATAATTAAACACCTGAGACGAGGTAATTGAAAAGAAAAGATATTTATCTCATACAGTTCTGAAGGCTGAAAAGTCCAAGGTCTAGGTTCTGCACCTGGCAAGGGCCTTTTTTTTTTTAAAGGCTTAAGGATGCTTTATTGAAAAGGAAAACCCCTTTCTTTTGGGTTGTGTGATTACTCATCTTAATTCAGTATTGTCCTATATGACAAAACTCTTCTGGCTCCAATGCCCTGTAGACAAGGGCCTTCTTGCTGGTGGGGACTCTGTGAGGCCTGAGGCAGTGCAGGGCATCACATGGCACATGCCAAACTGGCTTTTAGAACAGACTCACTCTCCTGATAACTAACCCACTCCAAGATAACCTATTAATCCATTAACTCGTTAATCCACTAACCCATGAATCACCTCTTAGAGACTCCCATCTCTTAATGCTGGTACAGTGGGGATTAAGTTTCAACATGGGTTTCAGAGAGGACAAACATTCACACTATATTATACATATAGAAAAAAACATTGTATATATAGGGTTCAGTACTATCTACAGTTTCAGGCATCTAGTGGGGGTCTTGGAATGTATCCCCCATGGATAAGGGGGACTACTATACTGCCTGCAGTCTTCTTGCTGGAAGCAAGCCAGCTGGTATCTGAAGAGGTACCTAGCAACTGTGTCCTGTAGGGCTGAGCAGATATGAAGTAGAGGGTTCTCTGTAGAAATGGAGTTCATTATCACTTACACGTGACTTGGCATTTTGAAAAGCTTCTAGTGGTTGTCAGCTGGGGTGGCTCCCCCCACCTTCCCTCTGGGATGTTTGGCAATGTCCAGAGACATTTTTCGTTGTTACAATTGTTGGGCAAGGGGATGGTGCTCCTGGCATCTAGTAAGTAGAAGCCAGGGGTGCTGCTAAACATCCTGCAATGCACGGGACAGCCTCCACAAGAAAGAATTATCCAACCTAAAATGTCAATAGTACCCAGATTGAGAAATTCTGATTTGTAGGAATTAAAGTCAGCAAACCAGGTTTGAGTCCTGTAGATTTCTAGGTTAACCTCAGTTAATCCATCCATGCACTAAAAGGAGGAGATGGGTAAGGGAAATAATAATAAAACCACCTGCCCTATCCACTTCAGTGAATTATAATGAGGATTTCAGCACAATTAGATAATTTGAGGTAAAGTGCTGTCTAAACTACTATGCAGATTTTATTATAAGACTCATGCACTGACTTCCCTTCAGAATTTGTATATGGAGTGAGCTTTTATTGCATTTAGGATCCAAAGGAGACATTAATGATGCTTTACCTTAAAAGTTCATTTTATTTTTATTCAGAAAATTAAAAGGTCATTCTGCTACATAAAGCATCTGCATAAGACTCCATGTTACAAATGAACCAAAAAGCCTAGAAGCTCCTCAATGTAAATATTTGAGTTTTGGCCAGTTCTCATGATAAGGTCACATTGTTAGCCCTTGAGATGCTTAAAAGAAAAAAAAAAAGACAAAGTACTTGAAATATCAAATCAATGGAATGTGTTTTGTATACTTAATAATTTCCCACAAATGGTAATTATAAACAAAATATTCTTTTCTGTGAACAACCAAAGCCTTACATGAGGGTTCTTCTTTCCATACTGCAGATGTGGTGGGAGGAGTTTTGGCTTTAGACATTAGGGCAGCCAGAAAAGGTTGCAAGGAAACTAGGATCTGAACTATGGTTTTGGCAGATAGAAGTCTTTCTGGTTCACCTTTAATTTGAGGTTAAGAACAGTATGTGAAAAGCTTCTGGTTAGTATCTGGCATGACAATGGTTATTACTGTGATCTTGGCATATTTCTGATTCTTAGCTCTGGAGTCGAATGTTGGATAATTATGTAACATTTCCCTCCCCTCCCATCTCCTCTTTCACTAAACTCCCAGCTACTATCTCATTCTTAGCAGAGTAGCTACGCTGAGGGGGAAATACTAGAAAGGTTCTAGGAACGCAAATAACTTATATCCTAGTAATATAAAGGTTTAAAATTTTGCTACAAAGAGAGCTCAGCAGAAAGAAATCTATTAATATATTATCAATATTGAATTATAAGATTATATTGAGATGAAGTAAATGTACTAGTAAGATTAAATGAACTCATTCTCTCCAGACCGTACCATTCCCTAAACCTATTCCTTTTCCTTGTAATTTTTTTTTATTTTATCACTATTCATTCCCCTAACATAGAATTATTTATTGAGTTTCTGTTGTGGTCTGGCACCATGTAAAGTATTGTGGATATCACAAGAAGAAGACATGGTTCCTTCCCTCTAGAATCTTATATGATTGCATTTTATTGTAACATACCCTTGTTTGTATTATAACATTTTAAATAATTCTGAATATATTTCATAATGCTTATGAGCAACCCTAACAGCAGTGTAGTGATTTAGATGATCAAGCAAGGATTAACATCCCCAAATTATAGCTGGATCTCCCAGTACTTTGCTCAAATAAAGTAAACAACAAAACATAATGGGAAAAGTAAGGAAGATTCGAGTAAATGTAGATATATAAGCTCTTGACAAAAGAATAAATGCTGTAATAGAAATGACATTATCTCTCAAGATAATTTATGAATTTAACAAGGTTCCAATTAAGGTACCAGAATTTTGCTTTATATATCTTCACAAAGTGGTTCTAAAATTCAAACAAAATAAATAAATGCATGAGCAAACTATCAAGAAATCACTTACAAAGGAACCATGAAGGAAAACATGTGCTACCAGATTCAGAACATGTATGAGGTGATAACTTTTAAAGGAGTGCATTACAGAGTCAAAAACATGAAAGT
>NW_012141524.1:2650136-2652636 GCF_000956105.1 Propithecus coquereli
ATAGAGAATGTATGCTTCATGTCTTCTATGAATATATATGACATATAAGAAATGAAGCATATATTCTAAATATATATGACAGGTAAAGGTTTGCAGCAGCATCAAAACTTTATTGTAAGTACAATAATCTACTGAATTCTTACTCTGTGCCAAGCCAGGGCTAGGCTTTTACTCTGGTATCTTATTTTATATCATGACAGTCCCCTCAGTGAGTATAACTACTCTCCCCTATGAGGATACTAAGGTGAGGATACTAAGGCTTTAGTTAAATAACTTGCCCAAGGTCTCACAGCTAATAAGCAAAAGAGATGATGACATCAGAAGAAATAAATACTAAAGCAAATTTTAGAAAAAAAAAATCTTTAATTGTATCAGTAATGGAATACAGGTAAATACAAAGAATTTGTTACTAGGAGAGAGCAGTTGCATTGACCAAAGCAATGAAAGTAAAGACAGATTGTAACTAAGACTAGCCAACCTGTGGGACAACATCTACATGTCTGGTGATGGCAATGTAAATTATTTTTCCTGAGCCATGTGAATTGCTGTACCCTTTGTTTGACTCAGTAATTTCATACAAGAGACTGTGCCATGGAAATTATTCCAGGAAAGAAAAAACAGATGACAAAAGGTATCCTTGCCTCATTCCCTTCTCTACTATCCCAGAGTCAGCAGGTCACTCGGATCCTATTCTTTCTTGATCCTGTGCCTCACTCTGTTTCTGTCGCCTCATTTCCTGTTCTTGCCCTTATCTTCTGGGGCTTTGACTCCTACAAAGCCTTCAGATTGGTCTCCTAAATTCGGAACACTGATATTCAATTCCTCCATCTGCCATTATCAGGGTTCTGTCTAAACCCAGAGCATCTAAGAAGAGAATCATCACAGTATAACAATAAGTATCTGTCTCATAGCTTTTTTGCAGGATGAACTTAAATTTCCTTTGTAGCAAATGAGGCCCTTCAAAATCTGACCCCAGCCTAGTTCCTCATGAATTCTAGTTCTCTTTGCCATTTCTTGAATACATCTATGCTGTCACTCCCTGCATGTCTTTTATTGTTTGTTGCTTAAATTCCTCTCCCCTCTCCCCGCAACATAAACACGCTCATACCCTTTCTCCACTTGGCAAAATTCCAACTCTCATGTTGCTTCTTGTCCTATACCTTCTGTTTCCCTTCCCTTCCTTATTGCTTCATAGCACCCATACTCATCCCATCAGTTGCAAAGCACATGTCATGCATGATGATCACTTGTCACATGGCTGACATAATAGGGCCATAGTGTAACTGACCAGAAGACACTTTGTAGGTGAAGAGTACAACTTGTGAAATGGAGGAGTCAGCAGCACTCCTAGTTAGAAGGCCAAGCTACCCTGGCCCAGCTTTCATTGATATCCTGACAAGAACAAGGTTCCCATTCAGTACCTGTGAAGCTCTCCTTCCCTTTTTCTCCTGATGTCCTTCCCTCCCAAATGTTCAGGAGAATCCTGAGTAACTGGTGATAACTCACTCTTATTCCTCAGTGTGTCCTGTGAGAATCAGTCTTTTTCCTATGGTCACCCCCAGGCGTGCCATCCCTGGGCTTAAAGTCTACCCCTGCAGCTTCTGTAAGTGGAATATTTATCATTTCTACTGAAAACAGAAGATTCCATGCAACTCTTAAAGCAAGATTATTTATCCATCCTATTGGGAGAAGACCATGAAGATAATATGTCCCAGAATACAACTCCCAAAACATCTCTCAAGAAATTGTTCTCAAAAGTTATAACTATGAAAACATTACTGGGGAAAAATGCTCTTCATTTTCAGAAACTGTCCTCAAAGTTTATGAGAAACGTGCCCTTGGGAAAGACACAAGGAAATAAATTAATTAATGGAAAGGATCAAGGTGGAATTTGAGAACAGACTCTAATTTTGAAAGCTTTTAAATGCATATATAAATGAGGGTTGATAGGAAATCTTAGAATGTAGCTGCTATACATGGCTTTGAATTCCTATAGTTGTACATGGTCATGATTTGGAGTGTGGTATGGTCAAGATAATATTTGCCCCAATAAAGGACTGTGGTGGAAGGCCTGCCTGTTTTAACATTCCTATTTCCTGCAATGCCTATCAGAGCAGGAATCTCTGACAGAAAGCAGCACAACAGAGAGTGAATATCTGGATCCAACTAGTGAGCTTTTCCAGCTATATCTCTCCTTGCCTAAATTGTTACATTTGTAAAATGGAAACCATCACAGTTATATGCTGCAGTGGAATGCACACTATCCTGGAATTTATAAGGCTCAGGGTCTGGTTCCAGCTCTGCCACTGATTAGCCATGTTGCCCCCTTCAGCCTTACTTTACTCATCCATAAAATAAAGTCATCCAAAAGAAGTTAGAACCAGAAGGGACTTTGGAGATTAGGGTTTCTCAATTCTTAAAATGGGGTGCATATATCCACCCCCAAGAGGATTTCACCTAGTGACACTTTCTAAAATTTTTATTATGAAAGCAGTAAGTA